>NC_041353.1:12892658-13062658 GCF_004354835.1 Perca flavescens | reverse complement strand
CATTGTAAAAGTGGCTAAAATGTTTAATTTTATTTTTTGCCATGACATTTGCCTGGCTCTATGGATAGCAATATCAGTCTGTTGGTCCAGACTGAAATATCTTAACAACTATTGGATGGAATGCCATTAAACTTACTTACTTACAGACCATAGAAATATTGCATACACATTCACGTTCCCCTCAGGAACTTCTCCTCTGACTTCTCCTGTAGCATTATCATCAGGTCAAAATCTTTGTCCAATTATTTGGTTTATGACCAAGTACCTGCTAAACTAATGGCATCAGCCTCAACTGTACTTTGCGTTTTGTACTAATTACCAAATGCTGCCATGCTAAAAAGCTAAACTAAGTTGGTAACCTGCCAAATGTCATCATATTTACACTTCCATTGTAAGCATATTAGCGTGCTGATGTTGACAATTCAAAACAACACTGCAAATACAACCTTACAGAGCCGCTAACTGAGCCTTAGACATAGTCTTGTTTTCATATCACTGCATATGAGTGTTTGTAAATCCACATAAAAGAACAGAAGATGAAGAGATAAAATGATTTTTTTGGCACACGAGAAAGATAGAAAGACATTGTTTACAGTGTGTTTGTCGTTTGTCAGTGGCGTGTTTGTGTCTTTGCAAACATGACAAATGACACAAGTGTCCAACAAAGATTGCAACCGTCAATGTTCATGTTCAGCTGTTTTACATGTTAACATAAGTAATAATAACAAGTAATAAAATGTGTGTGTCTTACTTCATCTCCAGGACCTCCTCCAGGTGTTTCCGCCGCTCGGCCCGCAGGGAGGTCAGGTGACCTTCCTTCTCGGCCAGAGAAAGTTGAGTTGATGACAGCTTAGCTTTCATCACGTCAAGTTCCTGTTTCACCCTTTCCATGGCAACCAGCAGGTCCTCCACCTGACACACACACACACACACACACACACACACACACACACACACACACACACACACACACACACACACACACACACACACACACATTGTAAGACATTTTAAGGATGACTTCTACTTTATCCAACTTCTGTCTCAATCTGATATTTTAAATTCATATTTTCCTTCAACTTTTTAATTGGCAATTGCTTAAAACAGATATTGGCATTAATGTTTGTTTGTGTGTGTGTGTGTGTGTGTGTGTGTGTGTGTGTGTGTGTGTGTGTGTGTGTGTGTCTTGCTCTCTCTCTTTCTCCGTCTATGCGTGTATAGACATATAACAACTACTGTGCTTTTGAAATGATTTAATAATTTGTTTTTACAAGAGATGCTCAATTGCAGAACATCAAACGTGTCATTTTTCTTCTCCATGTTTTCGTTCCTCGCCGTTGTTAATCTTTCTCTTCTCTGATATCTATTTGATCTATGTCTCTCTCTGGCTGTATATCAGTTTGTCAGTTTAATGTCTCTGAGGTCAAAGTGTCGAGGTCACTGTGATTCTCACAGCCCGACAATGACTTGGCCTGCCACTACACACACACACACACACACACACACACACACACACACACACACACACCTTCTCTTTGGATCTACTTTTAAAGTTATTTATTCCCTGTTTGTCTAAAGTGTTTAAGTAAAAAGATAGGAGAGCAAGAGTGTCAGACAAAGAGGAGCTAAGAGAGAAAGAGTAACGAAGATAAATGTATTTCCTCAGAAAAAATAGATGGCATCAGCAGAAATAAAAAAAAAGTAAAACCCATGAAGATGAGCGGAATCTGAAAGTAGCTCCTGTTCAGAGAGAAATGGGGACCAAGACAAATAAGAGTCTTGTGATTAGAGTAAAGAAGCTCCAAGAAGGAAGATCTTTCTCTTATGTCTTGCCGTCATTACTCTCTTCCAGACTTATGTAATATTGGGCAACCAATACAACAACTTCCCCATAATCTTCAGGTTGTTAATCTGAGAAATTCCAAGCTATCTTCTGCCTCTACTCAACCACTATATGCATTTGAAGATTGTAGACATTGGTGGAGTTTACAGAGTCTTTCCCTGTTGCTATTTCAACAAATATTCTTTTACATTTCCAATTGGATTTTCACTCCTTAAAACATAGGGCTGAGATAGAAAATGTGAATAATAAAGGAATAGAGACAAATAATACATCATATTTTTCCAAAGTCATTACTAGGTACAGAAGGTTTGCCATAATGTTAGCATGAATGAATGAATGAACAAATCAATGAGTCTGATCCAGATGAAGAAACCTTTTGTGCACCTTTCAAGAAAGCTTTACCAGTTTAGCTACCAGTTTACCGGCACACTTAAAACGTACCAGAGGCAGTAAATAAAGATTTGCCTTGTTGTTGTTTACGAAAATAAAAATGTGAAAAAATGTGACGGAGTGAAATGAAAAAAAATAAAACAAAGATGAATGGTGAAGACATGAATGATGAAACGTACAGTAAAAGGCTGGTGAGTGAGGTTTGCGATGATTGTTTTGTTACCTTTGACCACCTAAAGCCGGCTGTGGTGAACTCATGCATTGGAATGTTAGAGAGCTGCATACAGAAAACAGAGGGATGGAGACAGTGAGAGGGGAGAAAAAAAGGGATACAAAATGGTGGCAAGAGAGAGTATGAGACAGAAATATAAGAGAGGCAAGGAAAGAGAATGAGTACAGAAAAGGGAAAAAAGCAAAGGTGGACATAGGGAGGAAAAGATGGATACAAAGAATAGGCTCAGGGAAGAAGGGAGAAAGAGCATGAAAGTAGGAGAGAGGTGTAACAGAAGACAATATAAAGAGGAGGCAAATAGGGCATTCAAATATTAGGAGGAGTAAAGAGAGGGGGAGATAGGATTGAAACAGCAAACATGCGGGGACGAAAAGCAGAGAAAAGAAGAGAAAGACAAAAGTTTTAAAAGTGCTCAAGTGAAAAGATAAACTGCACAGCAAAAGATGAGATAGAAGAAGCAAATGAAACAAATGCTAAGCACATCAAAGAGATAACTAGATAAAAGAAAGTGCAGACAGAGAGCAAAATACTGAGCGGTCAGAAACACAGGCAGCGTTAAATATGCAATGCAGACAAGACAGAAAGAGAAGGAGAGAAGGGGAGAAGGACAGATAAATGAAGACAGGGGAAAGGAGGAGAGAAAGGCCTTTGGCCGACATCAGAGATGTAGAGATTGAAGGATGGAGGGATGCAGGGAGGGGTGAGGAGTGATGAGGCCCGGCTGGAGAGAAGGAGCTGGAGGGGAGGAGGACTGCAACCCCTTCACACTTCTAAATGTTTGTGTGTGTGCATAAGAGTGATTTCAACTTCATTTTAAGAGGAAGAAAGAAAGAAAGAAGAAGGTGCACTGAGTTCAAGAATTAAAATAGCTGGAGAAGAGAACGCCTGTTTGGTCAGATGTAATATGTCATACTGTTGACTCATTTCTCTGTCACACAGACAGACAGACAGACAGACAGACACACACACAGACACACAAACAAACACACACACACACACACACACACACACCTTTCTTCAGAAATCACACATACTGTGACTCATGTCTAGCAGAAAAGGTTTAGTATATTTTTCTGTGGTTTTGGTCAACCAAGTTTGCCAGACAAGCCCTATCCATGGGACAGTCCCACACACACGCACGCGCACACGCACACAATATGTAGTCAGGGTGTGTGTGTGTGTGTGTGTGTAAATGTGCCTGGTTTGGCTGCATTTGCATGTGTGTGTGTGTGTGTGCCAACACTATAATAAGCAATGTGTGTGCCTTTGAACAGGCCGTCCTCATTAAGGGAGGAAATTGTCTCCCCCTCTGTCATCATTTTATAAATCATTATGTGAAAGGCTAATTGCAGTGACGCAGTTGTAAAACGGGAACACAAAAATATTTATTTACAATTTACTTGTGTATATAGAGCCACATTTCCAGTTAGAAAACCAAAGTCGCGTCCATCTGGCTCCTGCTGAATGCTGTGTTGTGCTGCGCCGGTGCGCTGTTCAAATAGCAGTTAGCCCTTCTTTCCGCCATGTTTGTGTGTGTACGGTATGTGGAACGTCGTCCTGTGTATTCCTATCCTCTCTGTAAGTACCACATGCACACGTGCGTGTGAGTCTGCGCTGCAAAGGCTGAGTTAGGGTTGTTGATGTTGGGTGAGGACTCCACTGAGTGCTTGGCTGCCATCTCCACTCGTTCACCGCACGCTGTCCTTCCTCCTTCACTGAAGCATTTTAACACGGGGACGCTCTCCAGCACCCTGCCCTGGCCTAAATGGCCTCAGTTTTGTCTAATTAAAGCTGCCACTTGTAGCATTTTCAAGTATTTCAATATATTGCTGGCAAATTAAATGTGAGAGCTTTGTACAATTACTGTATACAGATTAAGCAACAGTCAACTTCAGGAGGATAAACATGTTTTTTTCTTTACTTGTTCCAATCTTTGCTATTGTGAAAACCTGGGGCATGCATGATCTCTGCAACTGTGTCTTTGCTTTGTGGATTTGTAATTAAGCCATAGGTTACTACTAGATCAGCTTGTTTGACCAAATTGCTCCAGGAACTATAGAACCATAGGATCTAATCTCAGGAACTAAACACATGCTGTTCTTTGTAGTTACTGTGGACCTGACCTGTAGTAGTGAAATGATGCAAAGGAGACCTTCAGAGGTGGAAAAGGAGACTGTAAACTCCAGGGTGCTTGTCTCCAATCCAATCTTCTGAGGGTTTTATGGTTATCTATTTCTGCTTAAGAAGAAGGCTACATAACAATGATAAAAACCAATAGCAAATAGCAAGCTTTGTTCTCTCTATCTACACTCCATCTAACCCATGCCCATCTTGCTTTTTTTGAGTACTCTGCAACGATACAACTGGCAACTATTGCTTGTTTACTATATGAACTTAGCTGCAGACAAGTTGTAGCAGCCACAAGGTTTGCGGTTAACCGATCAGTGACGATCAGCTCTGCAAAGCCTGCCCCGAGAGTTCCATCAGAATGTACTAACCCCTGAGCGGGGAATTTTTCGGGACCAGAAACTATGGCCAAGGAACTAAATTTAGATCCTTGCTCCTCCCATCTAAATTCGAGGTTAGGTTCCTGAGATCTTGAAATGGTTGCTGGGCCCACTAGAAAGGTCTTTGCAGAGAAAACTGGCAATATGAGACCATCTATCCTCCCAAGAAAAATGACAGAATCAGTAATTTCAGTAACTGCTGCAAAACAACATGTTTACATTCAAGTAACAAAGCTCTCTAGCCGCTCTAGCTACAAAAGTCTGACTTAATTTTTCCTACTTCCTATTTCTTCCCTAGTCGTTCTCTTACCTCTACCATGTGGTTTTCATTATAACCATGATGAAACTACCAAGTAGTAATTTTAACCCAAACCATGATCTTTCTCTAAACCTTACCAAGCTGTTTTGTGCCTATACCTAACCAAACTAACCATACTATTGTCACATCATCAAACTGATGTACTTTTCCACAATCATAAACTGTACAAATTACGTATTTTGTTGTTTAATTTGGTGAATTAGGGCTACATTTGTGCAAAGGAACGCATGTGAAACGTTTTTTTTTGCATCAAGTTCCCACAGTTGAATATCCACCTCCAAAATGCTATTTTTTTTTGGTTGCATCATTAACTCAAGAGAAAAACCCAAGCTGTCGTGTACATCATTTTAAACATGTTTTCCTGTAGCCCCTTTGAAACTTCAGGATTTTGACTAGAATTTGAAATAAAGTTCGGTGAGTTTGAACGATAAAGGTCCGCACACGGAGCTGTAGAAAATACATTTGTTTTGTGAGCCTTGTAGAATCTTTGCCAAGAAAGCATAATTAACTATTTGCCTCCATCTGCGCATCATTTTTTCTATGACACCTGTCTATTTTGAACTTATTCTGCTGTGGCATCCACTAACATTAACCATGGAGGAGGGTGTCAGCAATAAAACATGTGTTTGCATGCCAGTCTTTATGTGTCTGTCCAGAAGTAGCCTGGTAAGTAAAGGCCAGAGAGGACGGCCAACATTTAGAGGCAGTAATAACAATGGAGTCTGACCGTTTTGCCAACAGCTACAGCGGGCCATGTTTTCTCAGGGCAGTTTTCATCCTTACAGCCCACGCTGTTTTTTCCCACTTGTCAAAACCCATCTAGGCTCTGAGGAGCGTTACCCATCTCTATGGCCTCGTTAAGTCACTGGTACCCAAGGGAGCGACACAAACACACTCCCACTGGTCTGAGGTTGAATCCACTAAACCTTTCCCTTCTGAGCCTCCCTTAACACCGCTCTGAGCTTTCCCACTGTCTTACTGTAGATAAAACAGATTACAAATTGGAGTGGTCGGGCTCGTGCGCCATTAAAGAAAAAGCTGTTTGTGTTTTCTGGCTGAAGTAGACAAAATACATGCTGTTCTTAAAATAGGGATGTATTTACATCTCCCCCAAATGAGGAGTGACTGGGCAAACACACACAGAGCCACACCTGAATGAGCTCAGTTGGCACAGGGCATGTGTGTTGCCGCTACCATTAGCCCCTACTGGCATAGCAATGTTTAGCTATGTCAGAAAGAGTTTTTATGTTGCCGTAAAGATGTTTGTCTGTGTGTGTGTGTGTGTGTGTGTGTGTGTCCAAATGTCCCAGAAAGACAGAAAAATGAAGGAAATCCTCAGAAGTGAGGACATTTTTTGTATTATGTGAACCAAAAAAGTAAGTGATAGGGGTTGAGTTTAAGGAAAGTTTTGGGTCACACATTTACTGGTTTATCCTTAAACATGCAGTAACACACTTATGTGTATTTGCTACTGAGAAAGATGGTACCTGTTTCTCGGAGTGTGTGCGTGCCTGCTCCTCCTGGGCGAGCACCACCTCCCTCTCCGCTGTGATCTGAACACTTTCCCTCAGCGCTTCCTCCAGCTCCTCAATACGCTCCTCCTTCAGACGGAGGGTGTCCTACAGAGAGAAAGTATGAAATGTAAAGAGAGGATAAACTGTTGTGTTATCCATCCAAAAGTGACGCAAAATCACAAATGCCAACCTCATGGTGCCGCTATAAGGAAAGTCAGTGGATCACCAAAGTCAGTAGGATTCATCATCTGGGATTGTCTGTACAAAGTTTTATGGCAATCCTCCAATAGTTGTTGAGATATTTCAGTCTGGACCAAAGTGATGGACAACCATCCTTAGAGCTGCTAGCATGGCTAAAAATGCCAAACATGTGATTGGATGGTTCCAGCTTCTCAAATGTCAGAATTTGTTTGCTTTATATCATTGCAAGTTGATTATCTTTGGGCTGTTGGTTAGATAAAACAATCTTTTTAGGTCTGGGAAAATTTGATGACCAGTATTTACTATTTTCTGACATTTCATAGACCAAACATATGCGTTAATTGTAGCCCTAGATACTTGTAATATACAATATCTCTTATTTCTGTCAGTTTTCTCATCCGGGTTTTATGGGGTCTGATAATATTATTTTAGGGAGGCTTTTAATTTAAGCCTACACTAACCAGAAAATCAATTGGCTTACTCACATTCAGTACAAAACCTTCCTTGATCTTACATCCTTCATATTTGACAGATTGCATATTACCAAATTACATCAGTTTCCCATAACAGCAGCTTTCCCTGTCACACTCCTGCTTGAAATGTCCCTAAGGTTAAAACCTTGGACACTTTTTTTTTTCCAGTGGAAAACTAGAAAAAGCTGCAAAAGACTTCAACAATCTGATTTCCATCTGTCTCTGAGGACTGACTGTCAGGAATTCCCAATCACACATGAAGCTGTTTCTAAGTAAAATGACAACATGAGCTTCCCACCAATTCCACAAAAAGATTTTTTTTTTTTGCCAGGCTTCTTGGTTAAATTAGAGTTAAATGAATAATAATAATGATGGAGATGGAGCGGGAGAGAGAGGATGAGACATTACAGTGGCGATGAACAAACCTTCCAGAACATCTCCAACACATGTGCTGTGAATTTGAGTCCTGCTCCAGATCCAACATTACTTGGTGTCTAACTATGCACACTGAGATGGACTTTAATTGGATTAAATCCTCTTATTGTGTTGAATTAAATTTACGGTCAGAATTATACTCACATTCCATTTACAGTCCTCAGTGCTGGTTATAGTATGCATTATGCAGAATTTCTTACAATTGACACACACACACACTAGTTATGGTTGTAACCGCTGTGGTCTCATAAGTCTGACTGACTCACATAGCTATCAGCTCATCTCCTGACCACATGCGTACACATAAATGACAACTTATAAACCCCTTAAACCAAAGCTCAATCATAGCACAAGCACACACACACGCCCACGCCCGTACACACACACACACACACACACACACACACACAAAAGAGTGTTTTCATCTGTCTCTAATAAGAAAAGCAACTGAGCTTAACGATTACTGGAAGAGGAGGATGGACGAAGAAAGACAGAAGAAGTCGGGGGAAGTTCAAGGGAAATCAGGAGGGGGAAAAGGAGAAATTAAAGGTAGCATTTTAAAACCCACAGCATCCACTACATAGTTTGTGTGTCCCTTATTTCCCCGCTTATCACCTCTCCTCCTCACCTCCTTTCTCCCCTTCTCCAACAATTTTTTGTTTCCTCTTTTCCTCTCCATCATCCATCTGCTCTCCCTGTCCATCATCCTCTTCAGTTACCCCCTCTCACACACTCCCTGAGCGAGAGCTGCATGTGTGTGTGTGTGTGTGTGTGTGTGTGTGTGTGTGTGTGTGTGTGTGTGAGAATGAGTGTGTTTGACATTGCCTCAGGCCACTTCCTGTCACAACTGTCACGTTATCATGAAGCAT
This sequence comes from Perca flavescens, assembly GCF_004354835.1. NCBI lineage: Eukaryota > Metazoa > Chordata > Actinopteri > Perciformes > Percidae > Perca > Perca flavescens. The sequence continues at coordinate 13,053,875 of NC_041353.1, read as the reverse complement.
TGTTGTCACAGCAGAAAATATTCAAGTTAGGACGGAGAGAAGGAGAGAAACTTTTTCTGTCTCACGTTTTCCTGGCCATCACACTTCTTTAACTCCCAGCTTCCTCCTCTACCTTCTCCCTCCTCTTCCTCCCTCCATACCTGTATCTGCTGGGAGCTTTCATTCAGATTGTCCTCTCTCTTCTTGGCATCCTCCATCAGCTGGGCGTTCCTGCTCTTCTCCAGTTGCTCCTTGTGTTTCAGGTTGGCCACCTTCTTCGACTGGTCCTTCATCTGCCTGCACACACACACACACACACACACACACACACACACACACACACACACACACACACACACACACACACACACACACACACACACACACACACACACACACACACACAGAATACAACGTCAAAGTCAATGCATCACCAACATACCGTACGTTTTGACTTCTCTTATTATTTAAGGGGTGGATTTTTGTGACAAATTAGATTTCTGTACAATACATCTACACTGGCAATTGTTTTTGCAATTAGTTGCCTTAGTTTTCATTAAAAGTGATTTGGTTTTCACTGCTTATTGCCAACACTGACTGAAAAAGTGTTTGGAGTTCTATGCTAAACGCACACCAAAAATTAGGCGCTGTCTATGGCGGTGGTCTACTTAGAAGATAGAAGATAATTGCACACAAAGTTCCAATGAGTTCTTTGCATCACTAGCATTTGGACCACAAACATTTAATACTAGAAAGTAGGTTGAAAAAATATATTACAACATTAATTCTACGCCCCTAAGACTACGTCTAAAAAATGTCCAACTGTCTCAACTTTAAAAAAAAAAAAACAGTAATCTAAAAGTAAGAGGTTCAAGGAAAAAATGGGCCTGTATGCTTTTGGTCACTTAGAATATGTCACAAAAAAATGCACAATGCCTCAATAAAATAGTGCGTCCATGTGGCCTCTCTAAGATGCTGAACTTACAAGCTCAACATTAAGTCATTCCTCCTCTCTTTTCCCCTGTTCCCCTGAAATAAGGCAAACCTTCAAAACGTTTCTCAGTAATCTAACTTGAAGAAGGCAGTATTACTTGCCTTGACCGGTGTCTTACATACCATATCTCAAGATTGTGTCTAACACGATCTAAATTCAAACCCTAAATTAGGAAAGTCCTGAATATGCCAATATACCAGCTTTAACAGTATTAACTACCATCTCTGACTGCAAAAATCTGCCACATCAACCCCACAGGTACGCTTACAAACACAAAACAGCAAGAACCAAACTGACTGTATTCACAATGCTGGCAGGTCACACAAGTGCAGCTGATATTCAATATATAAAGTCAAACCGCTTCCCACCCAACATATTCAACACACGATGTCTGTTACTGCCATTAAGAAGATACTGCAAGGCACTCTGATTAACTTTTCGGTGCAATACAATGCCGTAATGAAATCCCCTAGGGCCAATCTAATGTATAGAATTGTACAGGAATTCAATAAAAAGCTATGAATCAATGACTAGATGACATTTCAGATTTCTCCACAGTGGGAAGCATGAAGGTCTTTTTGCAGGATTAGTTGGTGTCGGGAAGCAGAGTCTAAATCATCATCTGGGGAATGAAGGAGAGATTCCTCATGGGAGTAGCAGGGTTGGGAGATGGAGAAAGGGTTTAATCCCTGTTTAAGCTGTTTGAAAGCCATTGTGGATCTGTCACAGACCTATCAGCTATCACAGCAGCTTGACTTGATCAGGACCTTTCATTCCTCTCGTACACACACGCACAGATGTGGACTAACCCAAGCTAATGCCAGTAAGGTTTAACAACATCGACTGAATCATAGAACACAGATGAAAGATAAGTCAAACACAAAGGATTTATATGTAAGCATGCACACATACTGGCACATATCCAACAAAAGACACTTGTAAGACAAAACAAAACTGCTGACGAACACATTAGAAACTGACCAAACTAAATAAAAGTCATTCTTTTCGCTCTGTATAAGTCTGAGTCTTTTGTATGTTTGCATTCTTTAAATGCCTGCTCTGTGCAAATGTTTATGCATGTGTGTGCGATCCCGTTAGCATAAGTTTTTACAGGCTCCTAGATAAATCAATTTTCTTCACTTCCATTGCTGCAGCTGCCAGTAAAAGAGCAGAGCTCCAGTGATGAGAATCCACAGCAAACACCAGCAGCAGAGCGTGTGCACTCATGGGAAATCATTTTTTATGAGCCATACTCTGCATATTTTGTTCCCTATGGTGTAAACAGGTTCCAGTTGTAACATGACCTTCGACCTTTGCCTGTGCACCACAAAGCTCTGAGCATTTGCAATTCTACAATCTCAGTGTGCTGTTTTACTTATTTTATTTTTACTGCTTTACTCCTTTGAGTGCAATCTTCAGTCTAAATTCACAAGAGTATAAAGTTTTGTTTACATCTAGTGATATACATATTCTAGTGTCGAGATATTTTATGACACTCCCCCTCTCTTTCATCTTTCCTGTCTATGTGAGCCATAAACTATCTACTAAACTAACCTAAAGTAATGCGAGTTAGCCATCAAATGGCTTTTACATTAGTATCACTGCCAGAAAAGTTGAGAAATTATATTGGCAGAGGATGGTAACATAAAATCCTCTATGTGTTTGCTAAAAGGTCCAGGGGGCCCAATTCCAAACCGTCTAGAGAAATTTGGGAAGCTGGAAGAAAAATTGAAATGTGGGGAAGGGGCCAAAACTGCTCTGGATCACCTGGGCATTCAAAGCTCACAGAATAATAATCAGCATGCGTGTGTACATGTGTGGCTTCTACTTGTATTGTTTTTTTCATGCATTTTAAAGGCCTACATGTGTACCCTATTGCATCATTATCACATCCAAATTGGGTTCAAATGTTAAACAGGAAAGCAGATGAAGTAAGCGTGGAGTCAGACTCATTATGGAGGGTTTTTTGTTTCCTTTGTTCCGTCTTGATTTCAGTTTGCACCCTGAATGTGGGATAAATTTGAATATTTGGGATCAATTTTGTGCTCTACGCCCTGTGTAAGTGCGTAACAGGTCATAAACAGGCAGGAATGTTCCTATTGGAGGTTTTCCAGGAAGCTCCAACCATCTGGTTAGCTCTCTGAGGTTTCCCCCCTTCATGCTACATTTACTGCACGTATGTGAGTGTATGTGCATGTGAAATAGACTTTTAGTTTGCAATGTTTCCGATTGATTCAACACTCACCCACCCACTTACACACACACACACTCTCTCTCTCTCTCTCTCTCTCTCTCTCTCTCTCTCTTTTGCTAATGCTAAACACTTGTTTTGCTCCAACCCCACTTGTTTGCCTGTATCACTTTTCAGCACAAAAATCATTTGCATGGACAACTATCACGCACTTGCATCAGACCCCGGCGAGTTTGTCCTCCTCCTCCTCCTCCTCTCTCTTCTCATTGGAATTTCTTGTTAACTAAAACCAACACTGATCGTACCCCCCACTTATTTGCCCTTTTTTTGCATTTAGCATTATAACCATTTGCATTGAAAAGTAATCGTTGAATTGCATCAGACCAATGAACAAGGACAAATGTACAGTGCCTCACCGCTCCCCTTTCCTATCAGTCTTCTCCACACTCACTCCCTCTCCAAATGCAACATTACGCTTTCCTTTGGCTGAAATATTTTCATCAGACCATGGACCATTTCTTCTGTCCTTTCCTCTCCCTGATTCCTTACACTCCCTCTTTTGTCATGTCCATCTCCTGTGCTTTACTTTCCCTCTGACTCCTCTCCTCTACAAATATATCGTGGATCACAGGCTACTGCAAAATTCACTAACTTTTAGTTTTTTGTTTTTCATCTCCTCAATTATTGTTTATCATCTGTATATAAATCTAATTTATCATGACGTTAATCATCTGTGATACTGAAGTAAAGTGTCTTTTTGTGATAATGTAAGTAAGATGTAAGTTTAACGTAATAGCAGACAGCTGACATAACAACTGCCCACAGGAAATCACAAATATACCTGTGTACTTTTAAAGACTTTTAGTCCTTGTAACTGGGTTTATTATATACTATGCTAATATATACTTTATATTATATGATAAGCACAAGACTAAAAGGTAAAAACGTATGTAAGCATTGATTCAAAACCTCCTTATTGTGCACTATGACATTATTACTCATTATATAGTATTACTCATAGTATATGTGATGTCAGTTAAACTCTTGAACCTTCAATCAATTTTTTTTGTAAGCTGCATTAAATTTAGAAAAAAAAAAAAAAAAAGTCCACATTAGCATCACATATCAACAGTATCTAGTGCCTTACCGAAGCACATGGCACTTATATTGAAAGTATTCAAACCAATAATGATGTTTACAGTACAGCTAGATAATTACATCAAATGCATATATTCTACAGGCCATATGCATAGTTTCCCATCCTGATCTAGCTTATCATACCTTGATATCTTTAAACACTTTGGGATGTTCTCTATGGGGTAGGATAGCATATCATATTTAATATTAGTTTTATATTATTATGTAACTATGATGTTGTGACAATGGTTCAAATTCTACTGTATAGCATAAATCATGAGTCAGCACCGGCCTTTCTTTCCATTCCATTTTTACGCTCTATCCTGGTCAACAAACCATAGTTTAAAAAAAAAAAAGTTGCAGTTGTGAATCTACACATTTAATTAAACACTAAAACACTTTCATTACTCTTGTTGCTTTGAGAAGCAGAAGTTGCTTGGTGAACTCGATGGCTCGGCTCAGTGGAGGCAAAGTGCCATTTGAGGCGGTTTTAATATGTAAAATACTTCCTTCACTCTCCCTCTGAAATCACTTTCAACAACTGCTGCAAACCGCTAGACGAGGAGGAATCACAGGAGAGTTCACTTTACCCACAACGCTGTAAACACGATATACAAATGTGCAGCGAAACCACGTCTACACACACACACACACACACACACACACACACACACACACACACACACACAGTACATAAAGTACACACATACACAATTATACACTCACTGACACACCCTGCAAGAGCACAGACTTACTAAAACTGTGCTGATAGCGGGCAGCACACGCACACACATAGTCGGAGCTGTCAACTGCTCCAAACACAACCTGCTTTGTATTAGTCTCTTGGTCGGACCACACACAAATATTTGAAGCACACACACGGATGTGCGTGCAACTGTACGTAACATAACAACATGCATCCACTTTCCAGCATTTGCACAGAAATACACACATGTACACATGGTGGCACACACACACACCAACGTATTTGTTGACAGCACTTTGAACTGCCTACATTTTTTTTCAAAACCTCAAAAATACCCTCATGTACTGACTGTACACAAACACACACACACACACACACACACACATAGAATAGCCTTCATTAAAACTTAAAGCTGTAAAAGTGCTGGCAGTAAAAATGAAAAACACACACACACACACACCCAATCTTATAAACTTCAGTAAACTTTAGTGTCTCCAAAATAAAAACTTTTAACCTCTCTTACTAGCATGCTGCAGATATTCAGGGACCCACATTAAGGTAATATTAATATTACATTTGGAGTCCTGTATAAATATTTGATCAGAAATGCTCGGGGGCCTCGTGTATGTTTACTGCACATAGTTCACCCAACATTAACATCAAGGATTTCCTTTTATCCATTTGGAATGCAGTACTTCTCTTGAAAATACAGGAAATATTGGTTTGCTTTACTAAGCCCATAAAAACTATAAAAGAAAAAAGAAAAAGAAAAAAAAGATCAAAAACATAATAGTCTTGCCCACTGTCGGTGCAGAAGAAAACTATATAGTACAAGGAGGACATTTTGGAGGAATAAAGAAATAAATACTTATGTTGTTGTTTGCAGAATGACTGTTGAAAATCCCTGAGGTAGAGAGAGAGAGAGAGAGAGAGAGAGAGAGAAATTTGTGAGGTAAATAAGAGGGTAAGACCCATGTAAATTTGTGCAAACTTCCACTGTGTGGATTACTGGAAACTAGCTGTAAAAACCACTAAAATACAACAACAGACAGAATGAAATGTCCTCTTTAATAGCATCTGTCCTTATAAAAATGTATCATATTTACCCCAGATTTTAGAACTAACCACACACAGTGTTTAAATAATAGTAATAGTGTAAGCATGTGACAGAGAGCTGGAGTTGATCTTGGCTTTGTCTTTGTCTACACGGAGATCAACAAAGTCCCAGAATTAAACACTGACACTCCGTTCTTTAGCCTTATATTTATCTTTAGATCTGAACTCTAGATTATATTGTAGATGAGCGAACAGAACAAGAAGACTACTCTTATTATGCTGCAATACAGTATGCTGTTAATGCATGCAGTGAAATACTGTAGCATTCCTTTAGCCCTCGTGTTCTGTTTGGAGTTCTGGAGGCCTCAGGATCTTTAACAGCTCAAAAAACTGTTACATTAATAGCAACAAAACACATAGGTTAATATAATAATACTACAAAGCAAAGCAAAATATAAGAAAGTAATCATTTACATTATAAACTGTACTGTAGTCAATGTGTCTATTTTCTGAATACTGATTTTCATTTTCCTTCAGTACTGGAAAAAAGTCTGTGTGTGTGTGTGTGTGTGTGTGTGTGTGTGTGTGTGATTGCGTGCGTGCATGCATGTGAGTTAATTAGTCAGCAGTCATCCCCACTGTCGTGTTTTCCCCTATTAGCTGGCAAAGTCTTTCTTCACGTGTGTTTGTGTATGGAAGACAAAAACAACGTGCATGGGTCTGTGATAGCGTGTGTGTGTGCCTGCTTGTTGTCACCCATTAGCTGACAAACCCCTGCACCACCTCAATGCTCAGAGTCATACGGGACCTCAAGGGGATCACACACTCACACACAGACAGACACACACACACACACACACACACACACACACACACACACACACACACACACACACACACTGCAATTCCTTTTTAAGATACAGAAACCTTGATGTCAGACATTTGGCAGTGGATGAGGAGTTCCTTAGCTCAAGATCAAAACAACCAGAAAAAAGACAAGACGAGAAAAAAAACACAAAAAAGGACAGAAGAATAAAGTCTTCTGTCATCTACCAGACAGCAATGCAATGCTAACTTTTTCTTTTGTTTATTTCCCCCTCTAAGAGTTGAATCACAAAACACCAGAACAACAGCAATGAAAAAGCTGACAAGATGGCAAGGGGAACAGTGGCTCTGGAAGATGAAAAAGAAAGAAAGAGCCAAGAAGGAACTGGAACTGGGGAGACATTTAAAGCAGAGAGCACAAAACACTCAGACCACCAGATTTATGCAGGAAACAGAAGGGACAAGTGGTTATTATGTGGTCGATCACAATGTGTAGGTCAGAGAAATTTTAATATGACTTTGATATGTCTGTTAAAAAAGACCAAATTCAGACTTTTTGGTTTTGCATGTTGAAATCTCATTACAGAGTCACCTTCTGAGTGCAGATAGGAATATTCCAAAAAGAAGAAGAAGAAGGACGTTTTTAATACAGGAATATGGACGATGATTAACGGTGCCATTCTTGAACCAGGTCATGATTTCTGAAAAGAGACATTGCTGTTGAGTTTTTCAAATGTATTTTTTCAGCGCTTTGAGCACCACAGGCCAAGTGCCATCTAGTTCCACTACAGGTAGATTGGAGAGCAGGCAGACATCTCTACGGCTGATGTCTCCAACACTGGTCAACTTACACCAAAAACATTCTAAGATGAAAAATATGTATTTTTGATTTGGGGGTGAACTGTATCTTTAAGGAAATAGTTTGACGTATTTACTTTCTTGACAAGAATAAGATGATACCTCTCTGTTAAATATGAAACTACAGCCAGCAGCCAGTTAGCCTAGCTTAGCATAAAGACCGGAAAGAGGGGTAAACAGCTAGCCTGGCTCTGTCCAAAGGTAAAAAGATCCACCTAGCAGCACCAATAAAGCTCACTAATCAATACATTATATCTTGTTTGTTTAAGCCGTTCAAAAACTGAAGTGTAAAAAAGACAAGTTGCGGTTTACTGGCGGTTATTTGCCGAACTATTTCTTGGCTAGGAGCAGCGACTTACAGGAGTCTCCGCTGATTGCCTGGCAACCTGATCAGACCATAAAAGACTGTGAAACATTGGTTGAACATTTAAAATAGTGTCTGAACTGTTTAGCAAAAGTATGGCAGGAACAAAACGTGGAGTGATTTCTCTGTAAAAGCCACAAAGACAGAACCCGAACAGAAGTAAGGAGAACTGAGCAAAAGTTCACAGCTGTCCAACTTAATGATGGCGATACATCGCTTGAACATTTTTCTTGTTTGCTGTGGTAGCCTGAAGTTTGAACTTAGTGCTAGTGTCGTGACAAGACTATAATGGAGGCAGAAAAGAAACAATAATGTTTCCTCTTCAAAGAGGCAGTGATGTGGCAGAGAAAGAGAGCGGAGTGAAAGTCAAGGTGTCTCCTTCAAAGACAGACAGACATGATGGGAATGATTAAAAACAGAGTTTATGACAGAGTGAAGGAGATGAGAGAGTGTCTCGATGCAAGGACAAGAAGTGTGACAACGAAGGAGAGCGCGATGAGAGCAAGAGAGACAGTGATGGAGGAAGAAAAATAGGCATGCGGTACTAACCTTGAGGCAAAACTGGGTAGAGCAGGAGACAGCGTTGCATTATAAAGATAAAAAAGGGAAAGAGAGACAGAGAAGGAGAGGGAAAAGTGAGAGGGAAGACAGGAGTTGAGTGCTAGGTTAGCCAGCTTGATCACTTTTCAAAGAGGAAAGAGATGAGAGACAGAGGAGCTGACAGAGAAACAGCTAGAGAGACATAATTAATCATAGAGCTACAGCGTGCACATAAACAGGGAGACAGGCATGACCAAGCAGACAGTCACATGGACAGGTTAAATGCAGGCATTTCATCTTTGAGGGTTATGAGAGGCCTCCTCACCTCACATGACGTCTACAAACATTTAAGGGCACACACACACAGACAAAACTGCAATCACAAACCGTAGAAAGTGAGCAATTAGCCAATCAAAGCAGGAGAGCATGCTCCCTATGAATGATTTCTTCTTCAAAGGTTTTGATATTACAGACGACTTCTTTCGCTTCCCGCAGGGGCCACTTGAAAAGCGCTCAGCTCGTGGATTTGTGGTCTCCACATTGTGTAATCATTAAGATATGAAATTTGAAGAAAATTCCCTTCCTAAATTGGTTGACCTCGAAAGAATTCCACACAATCACTCCTCATGTGTTTGGTTGAACTGGCAATGCTTAAACTCCAGGGTGAGCTTATGCCTGGGAACGCACGCTAATGACAGCGTGCCAGAGACAAATTGTCCATTACAGAACAATATAACACACAATAAACTTCTCTAATTTCCCATTACTCAGGTTTATACTCTACATCTCTCTAAACCGCCTTCATTTTTCTCTCCTTTTCTTCTCCTTCCAGTCTTTTCTGTCAGTTTCATTTTCTGTTTCTCTCTCCCCAACACGTCTCTTCTTCTTTTCTTTCCCTCGCTGTCTCCACCCGTTATTTCATTTCTGTCTCCTTGTTTTTCTCTCTCCACCACCACCTTCCTTTCCCTCTTTCTTTCCCTCTCTTTTTTCTCCTTTTCCACTCTTCTGTCCAAATCCTTTATTTTGGCCATCAAGCCAGATTTTCAGCTCCATTTCCCCTCAGTGTGAAGTCACTCAGTCTGCTCCAATTACCATCTTAGTTACTGAAATAACCTGGTACCATTACAGCTGGATTTAAACTAGAGGGGAGGGGCAGAGAGAGGGCTGATTTTTACACTTGTTTAACCCACATTTGATCATTTCATTTGTAATGTTTCCCCTGCTCACTCGTAGCCCGGGGTTAGCCTTGGTGCCAAGCTAAGAGTTAGCCACAGGCGAATGTATCCTCCTCTGTCATACCTGTCTTATCATCCACAGCATGGTTTGGTATCCCTGGGATAAAGTCAGTATTTGTACACTTTCTGTTACAGGGTCAGTCCTTGCGGGGGGTTAAGCCTTTTCAAAACCAAAATCACAAGAGCCAAAGTGTAAGAAATAGGGCTGGGCGATATGTCCCTCAAATCATATCACAATATTTTAGAATATATATGCGATAATGATATTCTTGATGATATGACAAAATACAATTTGTTGTTTGTCTTTTCCAAAGTAAGCTGCGATCATTAGCATGTCTGGCTAACTAGCTTAGTACTTTCAGTAGCATATATAAACAGTCTAATGATTTTCTTCGACTAAATGCATATTTAAGACCCCCTTTTACCCTTTTTAAGATTCTAAATTAAATTTAAAAAAGCCATATTCAAAAGTCAGCTCGATACAGTATTTTCAAGCAATTTATGGAGCTAACATTAGCTTAATTAGATAGCTAGCTACAGATGAGATGCTTTTGATGATCTTTTTCTGAACTCAAGGACCTATTATTACAAAAATGACTAATACCTTTTGAGTGTTAGATCTGCGACTGTTATTGTTGTTGACAATAGAAAGCTTGAAAAGCATAGCAACAGTAACTAAGGGGGGCAGAGCTTCTGTCCTCTTCATGACTTTACTTCACCATGTCAACACATAACCACAGTCTTAACTTAGATACATACATCTAACAGCTTAATGAAACCACTAAATGAGAAGATGTAAGAAGTATCATACTTCCTTACAACCTTTAATATAACCTCTACAAACCGCGTACTTCACAGTAATGACTGTATATGCGTGTGTGCCAGTGTGCAAAAGGAAAGTTAAATTTCCCCATAAAAATCGACTTAATCTTAATGTTACTATTACAAGATACTTCCTAAACCTAAGGCACTAAGCTTAGATTTAATACCTCTCCGGATTCCTAATAGCAGCCTTCAAAGTTCAAATATGAAATATCAGATGCAGAGAAGCTTTTATTTAATTGTAATCCACGGGGAGAATGAAACATCTTTCAAATACATATGATGTAAGATCTTTTAAAAAATCCCACATGTTCACCCAGCTGCAATTTTAAATGGTAATTAGGTTACACTACAATGTTATCCACTAAGCTAGTACCACTGTAAATCTGCATCTGTGGCTAAATAACACGCATGCACGCATGCACGCACACGCACACCCACCCACCAGTTTGAAGTCAGCAGGTGTTGAATTATTAATAGTGTAGTATTTCTAGTGACCAGACAAGACACCGTGAGGAAACATTGAATCTTCCTAAAATCATTAACAACCATTAGTCAAACCACAGACTAAGAGAAAAAGAGAGAGTGGGTGTGGGTAGAGATCATGTCCAAAGAAGGAACGGCAGAAAAGATTAAAGAGAGAGAAAGAGAGCAGACGCAGACAGAAATCATGATAGTTCAGAAATCAAAGGCATGGAGAGGCATGTAAACAGACAGGCGGACCAGTTTTCATACCCACGGACAGCTCTGACCCTCGAAGACAAACTTTACTCTCACTACTCAAACTAAAATAAATACACTTCAAATTGGTTTTATTTAACCGTTGGTGATGAGATAGACACCTATTTTTTGTTGAAGAAGAGGCTTATTTTCCTTATTTATGTAGCCCTCTTCATACAGAAATACTCATAAACAGGCACACAGACAGAACAACAGAATGAAAGATATACAGAGAGACAGGTAAGCACTGAGGCTGGCAAGCTGGCATGCAGGCATGCAGGCAGGCAGACAAATATTCAGATACAGAAAGAAAGAAAAGATAGAATATGGTTTATGAGGTATATATAGTGTACATAAGCACCCATTAAGAGTGAGAGACAGGTTAAGCCACAATTATACAGAAAAGTAGAAAAGGAGTTAGAAACAGACAAACCATTCATATTAGCATAAAGGAAATACAAAAAAACTGAACTGTCCAGACTCCTAATGAAAGAAAAAAAGTGGGTTAAACTCTGCAAGTCAGCCATCCTTGGCTGAAAGTAAAACAAAAGTAAAGCGTGAAAACAGAGCCACTAAATAAAAGAGTTGCATCATTGACAGGAACAGCGGCTCAAAGAGTTACAGGCTGTACAGCAGAGACTCAGATGCCAAACTGTGCCCTCATTTTACAAACTTTTGGGAGCAGTTTGGCTTGTTGAACAGCAGTTTAACAGGAGAAAAACTGCTGCTGATGCACAGATGTGTGGGAGTACAACTTGTGTGGATAACTGACCTTAAGAGTGATTTGTTTTATTTTGCAAACAGTCGAACCAATGCGGCAACTCTTTAATATTTATTATTAGTGAACATACTCAGCTCTGTCCCATGTGGAAAAGGCTTGCAAAACATGAGAAATCTTTTCACAATTGATTGTCTTTTTTATTTAATTTTATTGTGCTGCAATTGGTGGCCATTATCAATTAATCTGCTGATAAGTTTCTAGTTTTTAATTAATCGTGTTGTCTATAAATCTGAAAACAGAGACAAATATCCATTATAATTGCCCAGAGCATAATGTGACATATTCAAATAACTTTTAAGATAATCAGTTTAATATTATATACGTCAAAAGAAATTCTCACACTTTTGGGGTATTTTTGCTAGAAGAATTACTGAAATGATTGTTCAATCTTATAATATATATATAATATATATAATATATTGTATGTGTTAGATGCCGTTAGACTACATTTTAATCTAAACAGAGGATCCTCTGACCTATCTATGCGTTAGAATCTGCTACATGTATTTCGTTTAGGATCTCAACTTGTGGTCATGTGGTGGGGAAAATTGAGGCACAAGTTAATTTCTGAAACATTTAATTCCACATAACTTTTCCACATGGGACGGGTCGCTTTCATAGTGCTCTCATATCCCGTCCCCCGACAAGCAAAGTGAGTTTTGTCGTGCATCTGTCTAATTGACTGACAGGCCCACCAGCCACTCACGTGCCCAGGTAGTCCCACACCAGCCCCCCCATTGGATGCTGAGAGGCAACAGGGGGAGGGGCCTGTTTTCGCGACTGCTGAGAACGCCAGAGATGAGAGGCAGAGGGATCTCTGGGGTGTGATGGATGGGCGCGCGAGCACACACACACACAGACACACACACACACACACACACACACACACACACACACACACACACACACACACACACACAAACATAAACACACTCACGCAGATGCAGAATTACATGAATGTATACATATTTATGCATACACATGTGTATAAGGTACAGTGACGAAAATAAAAAAAGATGAGTGATGCCAGAAGTAAAGCCGAAGTGGAAGGAGAAAAGGGGAAGAAAGATGGGAGAGGAAGGGGTGAAAAAAAGGGAAGACTAATGGATTAGTAATGCAGGAAAGATTACCATAGTACCACAGACTCCAACAGTAGCTTGAAACTGAATGGAAAATGAACAAGGGGGAGTCCCATCTAAATGTAATGGATCAATTTAACAAGTATAGACGGTCTTTGTTTTTCCTACTGATTTGGGGTAATAGAGGAAAAAGGAAGCAGTAATGTTTTTTTAAAGAGTTTTTTGTCATTGCTCTGCATAAATGCATCTCTTTATCCCGCTCTCTTACCTCTCCAATTCGTGGATCTTTTTCTCCTTGTCGTTCTTTTCATTCTCCATCTCCCTCAGGATCTCCAGAAGTCGTTCCACCTCGGACTGGGCCTTCTCGGCATCCTCTTTGTGCCGGGTCACTTCCTGCTCCAGGCAGGAGATGCGTTCAGATAGTTCAGTGCTGGCCTGGGAATCTGCTGTTGCGCTCCGAGCCTGGAACAGGAATTAATTATTATAAATAAACCAAGTTTTAGCTTTCAAAATTAGGTGACCACCATTTGATGGAAGCAATAAGGTCAAACTAAAAAGGATATGCTAATAACAACATGTGTGTTGAGGGTGGGTTGGATGACACGTGCCACTGTAAACTGTTTACGAGTATAATTGGTCTATAATTGGTCTTTTGTTAATACAATGACTTTCCCAGACGTGTCTTAAAGGGACCAGACACAATTTTATGTACCAGACCTATACTTTAGAGATTCAGTAGATTGTGTATCATGTTTGAAATAGAGATGCTTTAACATAATGAGGCCTCATCAGTTGTTATAAAATCAAAAGTAATTTGTGGAGCAATACCAAGCCTGGCTAACACAAACAAAGAGTACCTATGAAACATGCAGGATTCTATTTTTTAAATGAAGGGATGAATACTTAGCAGATCATTAGGATTTTCTCCACATTTTTCAAAAGAATTCTTTGCAAGAGGACATAGAATTTTATAAACTGTGGTGTCTCCTTAAAGCAGGAAAAAAAACGTTGTGTATGTGGGCATAAAATAATGGTAAAAATTAGTTTAAACTGATTTGCTGATTTAAAAAAACAGCTGGGCATATTTTTCTGTAAAAAGAAGACGAGTCTTCAGCCACGCTAGCAGCTCTGTGAGGCTGTACATCGGCACAGTGGAGCTTTGAGCTAAATGCTACCGTCAGCATGCTAACATGCTCACAGTGACGATGTTAACATGCTGATGTTTAGGTATACCATGTTCACTGTGTTATCAGCGTGTTAATATGCTAACACTTGGTTAGCACTAATCACAAAGTACAGCTGCGGTTAATGGGAATACCATTAGTTTTGCAGGTATATGATCATAAAGTAAAGTATTAGAACAAATACAAATACAAATATGTAATCTTAAAAATGTTACTATGGAATAAATGTGTGTGTTATTCACTTACAATATGTTATTAAGTCTAAGCATTTTAGTCTGGCTCACAGATGGTTTCTTGGGTTTGTGTTGGTTTCCACACATGCAACACGCTAAGGCACGTAATGCTGATTTACGTAGAGATTAGCATGAGCATGAAAAGTTGAGTAAAGTAAAAAGCAAATTAATCTGAGTTGCAATGGCTTTCTCCTCCTGCTGCTCTGCTCAGCTACACAGAAAATGCAGAGAACGAGAAAAAGAAATGAAATAAAACAAAGGAGAAAAGAAACAAGTTATAACCAGCTTAGAGGTTAGAACATCTGTGTGTGTTTCCCAGAAGCAAATGTTGCTCTTGGGAAAGATTGACTTTGTGTGTGTGTGTGTGTGTGTGTGTGTGTGTGTGTGTGTGTGTGTGTGTGTGTGTGTGTGTGTGTGTGTGTGTGTGTGTGTGTGTGTGTGTGCACGCCTTGGTCACACAATACATAAACCCTATTAGTTTTGGAAGCAGACAACAGTTTTTACAGGTCTTTATGTGGAGAGGAAATGTTTGGGTGTCTGACGATATAAGAAGATCTGGGAGGAGGGAAGAAAGAGAGCGAGAGAGAGACAGAGAGAGAGAGAGAGAGAGAGAGAGAGAGAGAGAGAGAGAAAGACAAATAAGAAAGGAAAAAAGAAACATCACACACAGTGTCACTTGCAAATAGTCAATCAATTCACACACACAGACAAGTTTTCAGTCTTTTTTTTCATCCATGGTAAGAGAAAGAGACAAAGAAATACACACTGATGAGAGAAACACCAGAGATCCACTGACACATTCATACACATTCTCTCTCTCTGTCAGACACGCACACACACGCACACACACACACACACACACACACACACACACACACACACACACACACACACACACACACACACACACACAAACCGACATACACACTGGAGGGTGTGGTGGTGGTGGTGCTGTCTTCTCCACTCTGTGAAAATGACTTTAAGGCTGTCAGCAAGACATCACACACACATTTTATGGGCTGCTGTGTGGGAGAGAATATGTGATATGCAAACACACATACACGCACACGCACACGCACACGTGCGCGCGCACGCACGCACACACACACACACACACAAGGGGTTCTTTAGTTTAAAATCCTGTCTGTTTCTGTCTGAACTGTATATATGTTTTCACCTCTGACATTCATATAGTTGATGTTTTTAATTGGTTAACTGTTGGCAATCTATCATTAACACAAAGCTTCATAATTGTTACATGTAGAATCTTTGAACTCCACCTGTTTTGGTCCAAATGTAGTCTAAGACGGGTGCCAATTTATGCAACCTACCGTACACTATCTCATTTGTATTAATAATTCCTTATTTCACATACTATCAGAAAAAATAATGTACACTAGAAGACACATAAAGGTAATTCTTATTAGCATCTTCCCGAGCAATATGGTTTGCACTGTGCTTGCGGACAGCTAACCTTCTTGAGTTGGTTCTCAAGTTTGACACACTCCTCTCTCTTCTGCTCCAGGCTGATCTCCAGAGTCTTCAGCCTGTTGTCCTTCTTCAAAGTGGAGGAAGCCAGAGAGGAAGCCTTCTCCTTCAGATCCAACAATGAAGTCTGAAAGGAAAAAAAATAATGAAGAGAAAAAGTGATAAGGAAGGAAGTAAACGATAAGTAAAGGATAATTCCACTTTATTGCAAATTCGGTCATATTTTGGTCATTTTGGCATTCCTTTAACCAAAGTAATTCCTCTTAACTTCATTAGGAGGTAAAACTGAAATGTAGGAAATAACAGAACTGTCACTGAGTTCCCAGATCTCAACAATTTATTCTGTGAAAAGAATGATATTTTTACTGATAGGAATGATGGCTAATATTATACATAAAATAAAATCCAAGTTGTATGGAACTTAAATGATCCTTTAGGGCCTTCCTCCAATTGTGAGATTGACTCTGCTGCCCTTGTTTTTCGAAAGCTTTTCCCATGACCTGTCTCTTTTCTCACTCTTCCAGCTCAATCCCTCCATCCGTGAACTCTCTCTCCCTTTTCTTTTCTGGTCTTTTCCTTATTTTGGTAGGGCCAGTGAAACAGAAACCGACGGGACCAGAAAGGGGAGACACTCAGACGTGTAATTTTACCCTTGACTGACAATACCAACTCCAGAATACGGATCATCATGTTTGACTGGGCTTTGGTCAAAGAAACCTTACTGCATACTCTGATTATATTTAGGTCCATATATATATTGCTGTTGTCAGATGAACGCCACATCTGTGTTTGGCAGTGTAGAAAGGAATGCTTGTCTTCTACGTGAGCATTCCCATGTATATCTCAAATTATATAATGGGACTGTAACAGGTTTTATGACCCCACAATCACTAAAATTAGCTGAAGAGTCCAAGTCAAAAAAGACATAAAAAACAAAAAACTTTTCACTTCAACATTTGTGCATGTGATATTAGGGTGTATTTCCAATTTAAAAGGAATAGTTTTGACTATACCTTAAAGTACAGTAAAGTAAAATAAATCTGGAGCCAGCAAGCCGTTAGCTTAGCGTATCTTGGCATAACGACTGAAAGCAGGGGGAAACAGCTAGCCTTGCTCGGTCTGTGGTTTTATGGGGAGCTCCTGCTGGCTCGATATTCATATTTTGCGAACAAACACCACAGTGGTATCGATCTTCTCATTTAACTCTCGGCAAGAAAGCAAATTACCATAAGCGTATCTTCCAAAATGTCAAACTATTGTTTTTAGAATAAAAATAATTTAAGAAAATAAAATGAACCTACTTACATTTGGTTTATTGTTAGGATCTGGTTCGACATCTGGCCATGTTTTAGTCAATGATTTAGTTCTGCAACTGGTATAGACACTATCATTATAAAAAAAGAACGAGTACGCTTGCACCTGCTTATGCCTCCTGAGGGATATGTGTGTGTTAAAATGCATTGCTTTGCCAAATTTTGGTGTTCTTGAAGTGGCAAACTGTAACTTTCCTGCTGTGCTGTCTGACTGCTGTAGGATGACTAAAGCGAAGACTGTGCTTAAAAATGCTATGTCATTCTCTGCCTCCCCCTCTGTGCCTCAGCTGTGGTGTTTTGCATGAATCACAAAGGTCGAAGCAAGAAGAATTCAGCTCCAGTCACTGTTTTCATTGGTTGTGAAGCATATCGTTGACAAGGAAATGTGACTGTTTTATCGTTGTTGTCCTTCAACAGGAGGACCTTGGGAGGATCTGAGGTCTGTTCTGTTGTGATAGATCAATCATGTTTCCTTGACAGGGCCACAGAGAATGTGTTTTTCTGACTTATAGCACAGATATGCATGAATGTGTCTGTGTGTCTTCTACCTCACGGTCAGACAGGTCAGCCTGCAGATGGGAGACTTTCTCCCTCAACTCCTTCAGCTCCTTCTTGCTAGACTCCATCTCGTCCCCTTTTTCTCTTTCCTCCCTCTCCCGCTGCTCCTTCAACCGCTCTATGATTCGCTCCTGGACATCAAAAAGGCGGAGGAGGAAGGGAATGAGGGATGGAAGGCAGAAGAATAGAGAACAGAAAGAGTCGCGGGAGGGAAGGAAGAGGAGAGAGAGAGGTTGTCAACGCTCCAACAGTTATTCACAGTCACTCAATATCACGTTTCTATACTAATAACAGTTGCATTAAACTTTATGTACATGGCAGCTTTGACAGGATCTAACAGCCAACAGTGATTTTAGACACGTAATACGTTCTGGCACAAGATGTAATATTCACAACCACTAAAACACTATAGATGTTCTCCAGCTATAGAACAACGCAGTTCAAGCTAAAGTATAAAGGTTCACACACACAAAAGCAGCGCACAAAAGCCCAAAGAGTGTAATCTGGCTGAGCTTTGTGTGTGTCAGTGTTACTGTACTGCAGTTCTATCTTTGTGAGGGCCGATTCAAGTTTTCAGCCTTGAGAGTGAAATTTTTTTCTGGAAAGTGAGGATATTTTGGACGGTCCTCACTTCTCTAAAAAGCTGTTTCAGGGTTAAGACTTAATTTAGGGTTATGGTTAAAACTAATCATTTTGAATAATCAATTTTTTCCTTAATTAAAAATTATTGTTTGGTCTTTGAAACATAAAAAATAGTGTAAAACACCCATCACAATTTCCCAGAGCTCAATGATGGTCCTCACAAGTATAACACACTCAACAGGTGATTGTGAATTTTCGATATTCAGCTATATAAACAAAGTAAGGGTCATTTTTAATGTATGCAAAGACAAAATTGAGTAATAAACTATAAGAAAGCAGGAAACAAAGTATGACACAGGGTAAAAACACTTAACAGGGAACAATGTGTGTGTGACAGAGAAAAGGAGTAATATAATAAAGAAAGCAAGAGGCGGATGGAAAGATGGAAAAATGGAAAAGAAAGGAAAGACATCCAAAGGCACCAAAACAATGAAAATAAATGGAAAAAAAGCTTGTGAAAGTCGCTTGAGTAAAGTTAGAGTCGTCGGACACCTCCACCTGCCAACACTCACACGTCTAGCTGACACCCTGAATATTAGTCAGTGGACAATTAATAGCCCTGTTTCCTGTGTGTGTGTGTGTGTGTGTGTGTGTGAAGGTGATGGAGTGGGTAACATAATCACGCATTACAGTATAAAAATATATTCTCATCAAACACTTTAAAGTGGTTTGCTGGTGTAAGTGTCACTGGTGCGTTTCCCAGAATCAGGGTTGAGTCCTGAGTGCAGAATAACAGATCATGGAACGAGCGGTTGAGGGTTCAGTTCCCATGCTCAGGTGGTTCTGGGCTGTTTAATGGCTGTGGCACCTGAATGTTTACACCCAGACAGCGACAGTGTGGTTGTTGGTTCTATTCCCATCGGTCCAAGTAATGTAACCGCATGTTGGACGGTTCCTAATGTTTTATTAACGCAGGCCCTGGATGATTTAATAATGAAACAGCCAATGTGATTATTGGTTCATTTCCATTTATCCAGAGTCATTTGGTCATTGTGTGGGTGGTCGGCTGTTTTGCTCATAGTGATTTTATTAATGTGACTTTGCTCGGGAGTTGACCTGAGGTTGACCAGCGTTTGTGTCTGTGTGTGTGTGTGTGTGTACCTTCTCAGCCAGAGCCTCCTCCAGTGTTCCCAGTGCTGTGTCGGTGTTCGAGGTGTCCGTCTGTAAAGACTTGACTCTGTCTTTCAGTCCGCCCAGCTGTTTCTCTTTATCCCTCAGTTGATCCTGGAGGTTCTCTATCTGCAGAGAGAAAAGGAGATAAAAACTCATGTCATTGTTTTTGATGCACAAATTACTTATTTAGCAAAGAATCATATTCTGTTGGCAAGTGTATCAGCTCTACAACTTGGCCAAAATAAATCCCTGCGGTAACTGCTTTTACTGTTACCAGAGCCCAGACGATAATAATTTTCTACAGAAGAACGGCAAATATAACGGCAATTTTTAAACACAAATTAAATTAGTTTTAATAAACAACAACACAAGACTCAAAGATACAAAACTGCGGCCTATAAAACTAAAACTGTTATAAACTACACTAAATATTAAATGATGTGGTATGTGATATGGGCAAGCGTGTATTATAAACATTAACTGAGTTTTTGCAATTCTTTTTAATGTTCTTGTTTTGTTATTCCTTTGAAACTCTTCTGCAACTGCAATGTCATGTTTCTTTCAATCCTGGATATGCAGATACCAATTATATTATAATAAGCAAAACGTGTCTCATAATATAGGCCTGGCCAGGCTCTACTTATTAATAACAAATAATGATGCCTTGGATTATTTATTTGAGGTGTCTTCATAAAAAAAATGTATCATCAACAACCATTTAGACTGAATCAAGTTGAAACAAATCTGACGATCTAATAAAATCATACGCATTTTTGTCAGTGTCATTATAAAAAAAATAATAAAACCTTTTGATGTGATTGGATTTATGGGCAACTTTGTGTTCATTACTTATTGCATATAACTTGTTGGCTTCGCATTTTGCAACAAATCCAAAAAACTATGGCACACCTAACGGATGAAATTGCCCTTTTCCTACCCATTAGTGTAAGTCAGTGTGTATCTCTGACAGTCAATACACATACACACACCTCCCACATTCCCTCCATTTCTCACCTGTTTCCCGTTCACACCAACTTAAAATTGTATTTATTAATCTTTTGGTTAAAAACAAACACAAAGGTCTCTGCCTACAACACCGTCTTGAATAAATTGTATGATTTCTTGTAAATGGGGTGGAATGTGATACCATCTGGAGATTTTCAACATATGAAAAAGGCGGAGAGGTGCTGTGCTGTCAAAGACAAACTTTCTCGCTGAGCTTTGCTACCTTTAACTCTTACTCCAAATACACACTCTCTTCATTGCCACCCCTTTCTCCGTTTCTCCCTGCCTCCTCCTGTTTCCTCTCACAGTGATTTGGTAGCAGATTAATTTTCTGTTAAAACACAAATTCAGCAGAAATAACCGAAGTGTGTGTGTGTGTGTGTGTGTGTGTGTGTGTGCGCATGTACTGTATATGTTAATGTGTGATCACAGACAAAGATAAGGAGCTATGTGAACGTTGTGGTATTTATAATGGATGAACAAAATGTTTAAGCAGCGCAGAAATAACAAATTGAGGAGAAAAGAGAGGGATGGAAAGCATATATAATGTGCTGTTAAGAGTGACGTTGGTTGGGAAAATTACAAAATGTCACTCTCCCTCTCTTCCTGTCTTTCTTTTGCTTTACCAGAGAAAGAAGGAAATCAAGTGATTGACAACCCGTCACAAAAAAAATAGAAAGTCCGATTGGTATGCAACCTTTGACTCCACTGCAGATGAAACACACACATTTACAGTACCACGAAGATCTTAGGTGTGTGTGTTCATACAGTAAAACACTTCCAGGACCTCATTAATCAACTGTTCACCTGACAGCTTGATTGACACCTCCTCCCTCTCACACACACGCGCGCACGCACGCACACACACACACACACACACACACACACACACACACACACACACACACACACACACACACACACACACACACACACACACACGATTTGCCTGTCTTGTCCTTTTTTATTCCCAAAATCGCCTGTGACAATGAATGGGAATGACAATAACCGGCTGACGATTCTCTTCGTCGTTGTCATGATGTTCCTCTCATATAACAGAAAATTACATTAACAACAAAGAGAACAGGATGATGAGAGATCAGAAGAAATAATTCTATGCTCTCATGGTAATTTCCCCCATGACTAACATATAATGACAGGTAAGAAACATAAGGAGGGAAAGATGGAGAAGGAGTAGGAGGATGAGGAGGAGAAGAAGAAGAAGAAGAAAGCAAGCTATTTTTAGTTTTTCCACATGCAAAAAAAAAAAAGAAATGAGGAAATCATAAGTGCAGATTAGATAAAGGAGGAGTCAGCAGCATCTCTGGCTCCCTCTCAGACACTAGAATGTATTCTATTTGAAGGCAGCAGAGGTCATCATTTATTGAACAGGAGAAACTCATTAGTATGCATCTGATTTCAAACACACTCTGTCTCTCTCCTCCCCCTCCCTGTCCTGCTTTATGTCTGTCTGCTTGATTGTCTCTATCAATTATCCGCTCACACTCTCCATTTTTCCAAGTGACAACAGCTGGGACAGGAGGAAGAAAAGGGGAAGGGAGTTTTTTTTTTAAAGCAAAAGGCTTGTAATGGTAGAATTCAACTGTATACTGGATTTTCCGTCATGTTTACACTTAATTTGTTGGATGTTACCGTCGGAAAAATTGTCTGAACCCTTCCTTACCCTTCATTTACAAATCCATCCAAAAATAGTGAGTGTGTATGTCGGTTTGTGTGTGTGTGTGTGTGTGTGTGTGTGCATGCCAGACAGCAAAGTAAGAGGGTCACACCTGAAAACATCCATCTAACTGACAGCATTACCATAGAGATACACACATCAAGTGACTTTGAGTCCTTGAAAAGCACTATACAAATTCAATTTATTATTATTACATAAAAACTCATTGAAAAGTGATCAAATACAGAAAGCACCTGTAACTCTGGCTGCCTGTATATGTGCCTGTCTATGTGTGTGTGTGTGTGTGTGTGTGTGTGTGTGTGTGTGTGTGTGTCCTTTTGTCTGTCTGCTCACCTGACTGTCTGGTTCAGCACCAAAAATACACACTGTCTTACAGCCCCATCTAGTGGTTGTAGTATTACATGACAACATCATATTCTTGTATGCAGATTTCAATGAAAGAGTGAACTGCGTGCGTCTCCATGTGTATCATCAATCATTTTTCAAAACAGCTTTAGGCAATAATTATCATCCAAACATTTTTATTTAAGTAAAAGCTATTTTAACCTCTTTCTATTCATCACTGTTTCTACTCAGTCTGTTAAAGTTTTTGCTGTTCTCAAAATCTTTCAAGGAGAAATAAATCTACTGAATAGAAAGTGATGGGTTTTACGATTTCAGTGGCAGTGACACCGGTTTAATCTGTAAAAAGTGAAGTGCAACAAAAACAACAACAACAACAACAACAACAACACATCAATGACTGCTTAGCTCCTAACATTTAACAAGATCACAAAGATTTTAACTTCGCATTATGTCCCACCAAATACTTTGAATTGGAAATCAACAAAGTACTTGGTTTTTTCTTACCTTCTTCTGCAGAACGTTAACCTTGCGTTCCTTGACGTCCAGCATGTCTTTGAGGTCGCTGATCTCTCCGTGCTGAGTGCTTTTCTCCTCTGTCAGCTCTGATATCTGCTGACTCTTTTTTGCGAGGAGAGATTCTTTTTCCTCTAGACGGAGACGCAGCGCATCCACCTGTGCGCGTGCGCACACACACACACACACACACACACACACACACACACACACACACACACACACACACACACACACACACACTTAATTAAAAAGTCACTAGTAAAAGCATGTTTACAAACCAAATTTTCTTGTGATAAGAAATAGTACCGTTACATACAGCAACAACTACTAGTAGCAGAGGAACTGTACCTCAGTCTGCAGTATAGCGGCTCTCTGTTCCTTGGCAGTGAGTGACTCCTTGAGGACGTCCACGTGTTGTTTACTGTCAGAAAACTGATTGTTCAAAGTCTCCAGTTTGGTCCTGAAAGCCAACAGCTCGCTGTCCTTACGACTCAGATCCTGCTTTGCCTGTTCCATCTGAGTAACACACCACACGACGTGAAGACAGAGGGGGGAGAAAGAAAGAAAGAAGACCCAGTTAGAGTGTGTACTAAAGAGGATTACATGCTATATTAAAATCCGCTACAAGTTTTACTATCTGAGCACTTCTTCTAAGGTGCATGTTAAGGTTTTACTTATAACTCTATTGTGGAAGACCAAATGAAAAAGTAGAAATTTGTGGAAAAATTAACAGGTGATGGGATATTTTTTTATTTTATTTTTTACCAATTTGGGGTTCAGTGCCTTGCTCAAGGGCACATACTGATATACTTCTTCAAAGAGAGGAGCTATAATAAGCTCTCCTTATCCACATTAAATGTAATACAAATCTAAAAGTACAGGCACTCGTTTTATGGTACTAATACTTGTGAGCGGCCTCCTACAAGAGCTACTGTGTCAGTTTAGGCTCAAGAAGCTGTGAGTTTGATTAAATATAATCAAGACATCTTTAGGACTTTTTAGTAAAAGGAAAAAATATCTGTATCTAATTTATCACCCATTTTTTCTTTTATCAAGTATCATTTCTTTATACTAGTATGGCATCTCAATTAGGTGATTGGGAGTGAATTTAACATGACATTAAATGAATGGACCCAAACCACACAGGAAAATTAACTAATTCAAGCCACTAGTTGAGAGAAACCTCATGCAAGAAGAAAGAGAAGCAGGTTAGAGATAGGCATACTGTAGCTCAGCACAACTGCATTCTCAACTTGAAGTCTGTAATTGTACAGTTCAGACTGCTTGAAACAACTATTACTGTCAACAGCCATTGGTCATAGACAGAATGGGAAGTAAAGACATCCTAACCCGTTCAAATGAACAACATAGCACACAAAATGAAAGTGGTTTAGAGTTATAATTGCTTGCTGCTGTCTGAAAACACAGTCATACTACTGGGATGCTACTGAGAATCTACTCAAGCTGCAGCCATAAAGCAGTCAACCTGGGAGACAGAAAGAGATGTAAAGAAACTAAGAAAGAAAGAAAGAGCAAAAAGACACAGAGGTGTGTCTCTTACTGCAGACACCTCCCGCTGGAGCTCATTGGCTCGTTGCTTTAGCTCGTCCTTCTCTGATTGGCTTTGAGATAGCTCTTCCTTCAGCTGCTCAACCTGGCAGAAGAGGAGGGCGTCACCATGACCACAACAAATCAGCCGCCACATTCACAGATCACTCTGACCACCAACAGCACATGCTGAAATAATGCATGAAACCCACCATCTGTACATCCTGTGTGTCAGTGAGCAGTACAGTTGTAATGCCCATGTCAAACTTTGGGACATGGAGGGCCATGAATAAATTGATGTATGAAAACCTAACACACTCTAGGTTCTCAGACATCATATAAGCTGTCAACTGAAAAGTGCCTGCAAAAAAAAGGTATTTACGAATAAATATTACTGTGAGAATAAAGTTTTTTAATGGACGGCCCTGAATTTCTTGATTGTCTTAGGTTTCCAGCGCCCAAGAGTCATGGAACAGGTTTTCTCACATTAACATCCATTAAAACTTGAGGATATAGAAAAAAAGGGAGAAAAAAAAATCTACCATACAATCATATCCTGGTACATGATTTTATTGACAATGACTTAAAATAACGTAATCCTTACCCAAACTCAATATCTAGGATATTGATACTGTAGTTTCAATCAGACCACCATCAAACACCCCTCTCAATGGTTTCAATGGCTTCCTTATGCACTCATAAACAGGCCGAATATTGTTTTACACTTGCTTGTCCATTGAAGGGATCTCACATGAGCCAGCGAATAGTTATCTTGGTTCATAGTTTCTCGTGACTAACAAATCCCCTGGAAGGTTGTGGTTGATGACCCCTGGTGTTAAATACATTTTAAGACTGCAAACATGCTTATGGTGTCTGTATTTATTAATTCTTTTTAAAACAAGGATGTAAAACATGGAATGCATTACTATAGACGACCAATGCATGCTAACAATGATATAATCACAGAAAGAAAAGGTACTGTAAAAAGGTGTACATTACTTCCTTCCACAAAAACCACTAGAGACAAAAACAAACACTATATAACTCAAACAAGCAAAAGAAGCAAAGAAATCGACTGAAATCCCAAACTGTCTCGTATCCCTACGTGACAGAAGTACTGGTTTGTTTTAATGAGCGTGGCTCCCACAGAAACTCTTTCAGTTGCTGACACTTAAGTTGTATCCGTCAAGTGAAAAGAAGTCGAGTTATTTCCCAGCATGCAAAATCCTGCAATCTTACAAAACACGAAAAGAAAAAAAATGCTGTGTGTGTGTGAATCTGTCACCTTGTTTTTCATGAACTTGGAGTGAGATCTGTAGACCTCCATCTGTTTGATCTCCTCCTCCCTCTCCTCACTGCTCAGAGCTCCATTGGACTTGAGCATGTTCACCTCCTCCTCCAGCTCTCTCAGGCCGCGCTCCATAGAGCTGATCTTTGCATCCTGGCAGGACATCAACATGCTCATGTTAAAGGGAAAAGACCAGGTGGGATTTACTGTACCAAAACCATAAATATGATCATTTAATGAATAGATTCCTTTTGGTAATTCTGACAGATGAGCAGAGCTGGAAAGTTAATCAAAGAAAGTCCATATGAAAGGTAACATCAGATGGATTATGGGATTGAGGAATGGAACATACATGCTTTTGATGGCGAGCATGGCTAATACTGAGTTACTAACAGAATTCACAACCTTGATCTTTAGTTTTTGCAATACCTAAACTAGCGGGTTTGGAGATGCAGTGTAAACATGACCAATATGACGTAGCTGACAATGAGCAATAACTGTACTGATGTGAACATGTCTGCATTATGCAACTTTCGATCCTTTAAGTATAGCCTTTAATTTGTCAGATTTGTCCTGTCTGATCTCTTATACTGGACACATTTAGGAGGCAGCCAGAAACATTTTCTGTTAATACTGTACTGTCAACTTTGCAAGTTTGAAAATCTGTGCCTCCACCAGAGGGAGCAATTAGAGATATTTCAGGAGTTTTGCTAATAGTTTTTGGTAGAGTTAGGAAATTCCTATTCTCCATACTCTAGCGTGGGGTATCGAAAATATAGTTAAATGAAATGGCATTAAAAAAACATATTTGTGGGTTTGTTTACATTTCTAAAAAGCATATTTGCAACAGACTGTGGACACACTGAAGCTGGACATCAAAGGCAATCCATCTACACAAATAACTAATGAAAGCAAGAAAACATGCATGATATGACCATATTCATGCAGGGTCAAGGGGAAGTGTAACAGACTTTGGGAAAGGAGAACTAAGGCTTTATGATACAAAGAAAGAGTACACAGGCATTTTAATAACCAAAGATAATTGTGCAACAAGCAGGTTGCTATAATTTCAGATCATTTCTACTGGGTTTTTCCCACTTTGGGCTAGGCAATACTGAAAAAAAATATGAATTAATTATTATAATATATATATATATATATATATATATATATATAATTAATATTCTATCAGAAGACTCTCTACTATATATATAGAAAATATAAAATAATATTGTAAAAATTATTATATATATGATTAAATGTACAGAATTATTTTTTTCCATATGCATATAAAATAAAAACTTTCAGGTTGATGTTTTCAAATGAAATCATTCTGACTCCGTGTTATGGTGTTAACTTTAGGTTATGTATCATGATGCATAAAAGAACAACAGTATGTTACACTGATTGATAATAAATATAGCTGACAGATACTGGATTTTTGAGGGTGATACCTGATATCAATATTTGGGGGTTTAAAAAAAAATCTGATAACGACATATCGGCTGATTTACATGAAATAATCAACAACGCATGTTTACCTTCATTTCGATGACGGTCTGCAAAGCCTTGGTCTTTGTTGATTCTGGAGCTGCTTCGTATCTCCTGTGCAGCTCCTGAGAGACACAGACAGCACGATGGTCAGCGGACGGCAGAGAGGGAGACATAGAGGGATGGAGTGAGGGAGGAGAAGGTCGAGGGCCAGGACAGAAGGCGACTGATGGCGAAGGATGGAGGGAGGGTTGAATGGCCGGTGTAGGCCGTGGAGCGGGAGCAGGGAAGGACGGAGAGTGCTGGAGGGAGGGATGGACGGAGGAGGCCACAAGGAAAGAGGGATAGTGGGGAGGACAGGAGGAGGGGAGGATGACGGGATGCATGGAGTGGCGATGGGAACGAGGAGAAGGTGCGGGGAAGGAGGGAGAGGAATACAGTTGGTGATGGCGTGAGGGGGAATAAGGAGGAGAGGGTTGAAAGCAGGGAGACACGTGGAAAGGAGGTGGAATAGGGATGGAGGGAGAAACTGGAAAAGAGGGAGAGATGGGGATGGAGGGGGAGGCGGGAATGAGATGTTTCCCTCTCGCAGAGGCGGTGGCTTTTAGCCTCCTTGGGTCGATCCTTCCATCCCACATCCTTCCTGTGAGGAACGCTACTAACTAAGCTCACACCATTTCCGCCTCAAATGGGAATAACTGATCAAATCTGACAGCATGAAATGATGCTAATTCAATAAATTAGCCCCCAGCTTTGAAGCCTTCCGGTTCAAATTCAATCTAAAATGGCTTAGAATCTCAAAAAGTCCTAATTAAACAAAACAATTCCATCCAAATGAAGAAATCCAGTCTTAAGGCTTCAAATGTTTGAAAATCAAACTACAGCATGCCACCATACACTAAAGTAATATTATACATTGCTAACAAAAAAACCTGCAAGAATTTGGAAGATCTTCACTACATTCTGTTCCTAAAATTCCCAATAGTCCCAATTTAAATACTCTAATTTACTGAGCTACATGCAACGAAATCCTATCTGTTGTAAGCACATCACAACTCTAGTCAAATGAAGTGAGAGCAAACGGGGAGAGAAAGAAGGGGGTGTGCAGATGTAAAGGCACAAAAAGAGAAAGAAAGGACGGGGAGAAAGAGTACGCAAGAGGGAGGGAATGAAAGCAGAGGAGAGAACTAACAGCGTATGCATCACTGCTTTTCTTTGGAGAAAACACTCTTAGAGGTTGACAAAGACAGCTAATGCATGGGCCAGGAAGCACAAAAACACATATGTGAAAGGGATAGTAGGGTGGCTTAAGGCGCTAGTATGAATGCTATGAATGCTTATGCACACACACACACACACACACACACACACACACACACACACACACAAACACACACACACACACACACACACACACACACACACACACACATTCTCATACACTCAGATATTCCCTTGTATGGTAATCAATTCCTTTTTACTGCTGCACGTGCGCTCCATCGCCACTATAGGGACACATTTTTGTAGAATTTTGAAAATAGCTGCAGGAAGTTACAAGGTCTGGTCTGTTAATTAGTGAAATGAAAAAAGAAGTGTTAGCAGTGCAGCAGGAAGTCTGCAACACAAATGTACAATAGATACTTCTACATGTATTTACTTTATTTTCACTCTAACCCTGCACTTCCAGATATTGCAAAATCATATTTTGGTTTTTGTCTGCTTTGCATTTAACAATGTCTGTTGTTGATAAATACTAACAAAAAAAGAAACTCTGTCCAACACACTGATGCAATGTGAAGCAATATGGGCCAGGAAATGTGCTGTAACAGTCCTAATTAGGTTTTGAAAAAACCTTTAAAACTCTCTTTCTCAGTCATGTGCTGCCGATGCATCAATTTCTCTGTCTGTCTCTGTGTGTGTGTGTGTGTGTGTGTGTGTGTGTTTTAAGTGTATTTCTCCCTAACAGCTGTAGCCCATGGTGCATTCGGAGCTGGTCTGATATCAGTTGGTTTTTTTTTATTTCAGTGTAAGTGAAACAGTTCAGCCTGGTGGCTCTTAAGATAAATAATATTATCACACAGACAATGTTATACTGTATTGGTATTTCAAAATGAGGTTAAAAAAATCAGCCTGCAAACTGACACTTGTGTTTAGTGACACTAGTGTGTTAGTACAAACATATTTTTATTTTGCATGTTTTCCTACTGTAATTGTTGTCTGCCATATTTTTTGTGTGCATTTGTATGAAACATGAGCAGGTCCAGATAGTGGAAACAAATTTCCCTCCTGGGATAATGAAAGCCATCTATCACTGATGAATAAACATTTTGTTTTCATCTATTCCCTGTCTGTTACACCTCAAAACTGTGTTTTTATCTTTGTATTACCCTATTCCATTAATTTGGAACTTAATTACATTTTCAAATAATTTGTACTAAAAAAAGTGTCAACAGTTATTGCTTCTGAAAATGAATGTCCAGGAAAGATATATCAAAGTGCATCAAAGGCAATTTGTATACTGAAAATAAACATTTTGTTCAATGAATGAGTGTCCATCTTTCATAATTCGTTGTCCATTAACGCCATCTTACCACTAGATGGAGCTGTTGTATAAAACAACAAATGCATTGATGAACAGAGCTTTAAAACAACTGAAGGAGATGCCAGAAAAGAGATGAGAAAGTAGAATGAATAGGATAATGTGTGCATTCCTGTGTATTTGTGTGTGTGCGTGTGTGTTGATGTCTCTGTGTTGTATCTAAACCGATTTATGAGCCAAGAATGAAAGCAGCCAATGGCCTTGCCTTGGTATGACATGGTTGGATTTGCACACGCTCACATCTGGCTGTAAACGAAAGACACACGCCCACACATATGGGAATGCTTGAATGCACTTTGTTTCTCCTTGGCCGGCCAGTCACTCACACACACACACACACACACACACACACACACACACACACACACACACACACACACACACACACACACACACACCTCTCTGAGTTGTAGCATCTCCTTGTCTTTTTGCTCCAGTAGGCCCTCCAGTTGGTGGATGGTCATCTCAGCATCGGCCAGTCGCCTTGTTCGTTCATGGTCCTCCTCAGTCGCCCGTGACGACAGGCCTTTGCTCTGCAACATTTCCAGTAACTTTTTTATGGATTCATCCCTGTTAGAAAATAAAAGAACAGATTTAAAGCTACACTTCACAGTTTGGCAACCTAAAATGGCAGCAAGACGCCCCTGGAATTATGCAACAGTATATTTCAGACTTTACCTGGCAGTTAGTGTGTGTTTCTGTGTATCTATCCTCAGCTCCATTTCCTCCACAGTTTTCCTTAGGAGGAAGAGCTCTTTCATCTGTCGCTCGTACTCGCTGTGGAGACGCAGGAAGTTCTCTTCTGTCATTTCCTGAGGGGGCATGGGCTGGTTTCCGAGGTGACCGGACTCGGAGTAATCGGACTGGAAGAGTTGATTGAGATCTCGCTGGATTCTGAGCTCATCTTGTAAAGCCTGGATGGTGCACTGAAAATGCTGTAGGTAGAGAAAAAAGTCACATTTAGACTTATAAATGTAAGAGATGATCATTACTGCTGAGGAGATTTTCACTGTTCCATTGCACAACAGGACTATAAAACATTTGCAGAGGTCTGACATGGTTTTTAATCAGTGCCATCGATTTAACCATTATTATACCAGGAACTGAAATTTTGGGCTTTCCAAAATATTGCACTAGGATATGTACGAGGCAATGCATTAAACTACCCAACAACCCAGGCAGAGGTTTTTCTTGTCTTCTTGGAAATCTTGGGCCAGGATTCATTAGTAGGGATGCACCCCTCCATAACGCCGGATCAGTATTAGGTTTTCAGTGCCACAGCAAACCCTTGCCTTATGTTAACTTACATAAAAATGCAATGCAGTAAGTTATGCAGATTTTAAATCTGGGAAAAAGTAAGGCCAAGTATTGGATCAGTTCTCTGTAGATACCCTGAGTTGAGGTATCGGAATCAGGAAAAAAAAGGTTGGTGCACCCCTAATGGTTATTGATGTAAACCTGTAAAGCCCAAAGAGGCACTGTATGATATTGAGCTATACAAAAAAACATCACTTGACTGTAGTGATCCATAGATCAATGTGTGTGTTTAAAATTCACTGAGTCTGATTAATTTGTACTTGGACCAAGACTGGCATTTGCAATGTGCGTGTAAATGACTGGCTGACTGAGACAGCATACACTACAGGATGTCACCTTGAGTGAATGAGTGTGTGATAAAAGTGTGTTGACAGGTTAGTATCACTACCATTATGGCTAAAGACAATGTGACATGACTACCCCTGAGACAGTGCGTGCGTGTGTGCGTGCGTGTGTTGTCACTATAATGTCCCCAGGCTTTTGTAAAATGCGTCACACATAACCTGAACAACAGCCAGGACACCACCACACGAGTCACGGAGTATTTCCAGAGATAAAAAATAATGCAGGTAACAAAGTGCTTAGAGAGATGTGCATGAATGAAAGTTGAAGTAAACAGGAGATTAAAAATGAAAGAGAAGGTTAAGAGGTTAAAAAAAAGACAGAGATGCTATCGTTCCGTTGCAGCTTATCATTAATCAACATTGACAGGGGAGAGAACGAGATTAAAGAAAAAGGGAAAGAGACAGATGAGTGGGGAGGCAAAGAAAATCAGTTCTTAGATATTAAGGAAGAGAAAGGAGAAGAGAAAAAGAAAGATAGTGATCACAAATACACTTCATGCTTCAGACACAGAAATAGAAAATTTGATTATATCAAAGTACCTGTCTTTTATGATACAGTAGCTCTGCTTTATGTCGCATGACAGCCAGGGCAGTGTGTTTCCTGCTTTATTTGGTCTGTTCATTTTTATATACCCACTGAGACAGATGTACAGAATATTACAATAAAACACAAAATCCTGTCCTCTTCTTATTCTATTACTGTGTTTGTGTGGGTGAGTGGGTTTGTCTGCTGACTCATAAAATAGCTCTTCACACACACGTGTCGACGGCTGACTCTGACATTTATAGGACCTCCCTGAAGACTGAGAGACAGACAGACAGACATACATACAGACAGACAGACAGACAGAGTGATAGAAAGCATCCTTTCCCTCTCTCTGGTTTAATCACTCCGTCCCGTCATGTGAACAAGATTCCTCCCTCAGACATTCAAACATTGACCCACCATACAATGAAAATATGCAAGAATTTGCACAAAATCTCATTTGTTTTGAATAGTAATACAAAGTTTATTAGCTGATCAACAGAAGATTAATTGAAAACAATTCTAATTAAATTGGGTTTATTTGGTTTAAGTATCAAAAGAAAAAATTAAAGATTTAAAAATGTGCAGCTTTCCTCTATCTAATCTCATTAAACCTAATCCTTTTGGGTGTTTTTGGCATTTGTCCTTATTTTTCTGCACACACACCCTCACACACTGATGGAACAAATTACCAGAGGGTCAACTAAGGAAACCCTGTTATTTCCTGCAGCCTTCTAATATTTATCACTTTAATTTAGTTTGTATGTCTTAAATTTTTTTTTTTTTAAGTTTAAATGTCTGTAAAGCACTTTGAAGCGCCTCATGTATTAATTGCCTTTGCCTTTTACCTTAGCAAATAATCCAATAATGGTAAACAAATATCAGGGGATTAATCGATAATAATATCAACATTGACAACGTGCGCGCGCGCACACACACACACACACACACACACACACACACACACACACACAGCCTAAATGGTCTTGCTCAAAGAAACTTTGTTGCTGAAGTCAGTCAAGCAAATACATTGTGAACACACACAAAATTTTAAAGGTTTAAATATTATAAAGAATTCAGATTCACACACACACACACACACACAGGCTTGTGCCAGCACTCCCCTCCCACACACATTCAGCTGGAATGTAGAACTGACAAATGCCACACCACAAGAGGGAGAGAAGGAAAAGAGGGAGTGAAATAAAAAAGAAAGAAAGAAACAACAACAGAGAGGTAGGGAAAACAACATGTTAATTGTTTTTAGCAGAAATAAGAGGGAGGGACTAAAAGAGGAGGATGAGAGAGAGAGAGGGTCAAAATACAAGTTGTGTTTGACTTCTCAGTTTCTGCTGAGATGCCTTTCGCCCCTTCACCTTTAACCCTGTCAGACACTTCCTGATTACACAGGGGACTGAGAGGGTCGGTCACCACTCAAAACTGAGACAGACAAGCAAACACACACGCATGCATTCAGAAACATTCAGGACACATTCACATGACTACAAACACAAACGAGTCGTGCAACAGCACACAAAGCAAAACAAAACATTTTAAGAAATCTTATATTAAAAATAAGGTATTGTCACGGCCCAACTTCACTTGAAAGTCGATCAGTTTAAGGATCTTTGGGACCCGGCTATTCATTATTTTGGTTGGACATAATAAGGTGTGAGTGAAGAGGGATTCTCTTGCCTTTTTTTTTTTTTTTTTTTTTTTATCTTTTATATGTATGTATGTGTGTGTGTGTATATATATATGTGTATATGTATGTATGTATGTATGTATATATATATATATATATATTTTTTTTTTTTTCTCTCTTTAATGCAACAATATGTAGATAAAGAATACTGCTGAAAAAATGTAATTATTACTTTAGATAGCGATTGACACTTCACGATTACTTACTTATTATATATGTTATATATATATATATATATATTTTTTTTTTTATTTTAGTGTAAGATACTGCCGAGTATGCCATTGTTCTTTTATGTTTGTAAAAAACAAAAGTCAATTAAGATGTGCATTTACTTAAATAAAAATGTTCAAAAAAAAAAAAAAAAATAAATAAGGTATTGATTATTTCCCACTTTATTTCCTGCTCATCACTCATCTAGTTTTCAGTATATATTCACAATAAATGATGAAATAGCAAGAAAAAGAAATAAATCTAAACCGTGTGACAAACACACAAACACGAAGACAAATCAAGATGACAAATCTTTCCTTCAGATGTCTGACGTATAAATTCATCAAGTTGATATAAACAAGTGCAACATGGGAAATTGTCCTGATCCCAGTGATGTTCAACAAATTGAACAGTCTCTGGAAATCCTCTGTCATATCAGCGGTGTACATGATGCTAGTTAGCAATATTATGAACAAGAGGTGCACACTGGAGCACAGCGGACTAAAAAGACATGTCTATGTGTACTTTATGAGCACAAGACAGTCAGTCATCTTCTCAAATTTCATAATGACGGTATATACTGCGATATCCGGGGTAAACACATGCATTTAAGTAACCAGGTTACTCACAAACCAGAGTTTACATGCATTCCGACAGTCTCCACTTTAGTGGTCACTCTGGTCATGAAATCAATACATGCAAATAGAAGATCTGGCGAGTTCCTCCAACAAGCTGCTTCATCAGCATCCTTCTGTATTTTTGTCTGACTCTGAGGGCCTTCGGGCTGGTGGCCAGCTGTGCCTGTGTTTCACTTCAGCTGATATCCGAAACAAAAGTACCCAGAGGCATTAAATGATCCATTTGATCATGACAATAAAACACCATCAGCTGTACTGCATTCATTTTTTTTCCACCCCTTGAACTTTTAACACACTTCTTCTGATGTGCTTCATGGCCACAAAGCTGGTGGGAGAACCTAAAGTGGGTGAAGAATCTCAGAAGGTCTTGCAAACAAGCTGCAACACTGTTTTGAAATATAAAATCAGTTTTGCTTGTGACTTCTTACAGACAAACAGGATGAATTGAGCTCCGGTTTTCAGTAGCATGGACAAAATCCACCTCACTAGAAGGATTAAAATGACCTTCTCACAAACTGAATAGCTTCTGCAACAGAGGGTTTACAAGTAAAATATTATAGTTGGAATTTAAAATAATGGATACAGTATGTTCCTGTATCTTTGGAAGCAGAAAAATAATTGTTGCTAAAAACAACATTAATTCATAGCAATGGAACATGATTGAATTTAGGTTGCAAGGGAAAAGACATCTATAGAAAAACAAACTAATGATCCTTTGTTGCCTAATGAGCAGTCTACATAACCCAACTCATATTAAGAAGAGAAGAGAAGATCAGTTTGTGAATATGGTGACAATTTTTCCATCCGCTCGCCATCTCTCCCTCAGGCCACTGCTCATCTGTCGTTCAATATTAACCATCTCTCCGTTATTACTCCTCTGTCTCATCCCTTGATTATTCTGTGCTTGCCGGGTGAGTCACCCCCCCCCCCCAACAAACAGACACACACACACTGTGACAGAAACACATATACACACACTTGGATGGACAAACACGTGCACATGTCGAGCGCACGGTAATGCCCACACGCAGACATAATGTTGGAGGCAGCGGTCATGCTGTAATGACTGTGAGCGGTTTCACCCACTCAGGCATCAGACAACAGATTCTCTCTCTCTCTTTCTCTCTCTTTTCTTGGAGGGTAAAGGTGGAGGATGAAGAACATAATGAAGAGGAGGAAAAAAAAACATTTTCCAAAAAGACGGAGAGCAAGCTGATAGAAGAAAAAAAGTATCAGATTGTGTATACATATGGAAACAAAAGGAGACAACAATAAGTATGGATAAAAGAGATTACATGAGAGAGAGCATGAATAAAAAAATAGCCAAGAGAGGAGAGAGAAAGGGAGAAAAGGTAGGAGTGAAATGTTGACCCTAACCAGTCACTTTGAGATGCAACATCATGGTCAGTTAAAGAGCAAGAAGAGAAGAGGCATTGCATCTGTCACATATATTTAACAGAAACATATTACAGATGTAAAGCTCTTTTAACCAGATAGACTAGTATATATATATATATATATATATATATATATATATATATATATATATATATATATATATAAAAAAAGCAGGGAGGGGGGGAGTGACTGCACTGTAATTCTGTTCATTCCTCACTAACTCTTCCCAAACCCACTCCTTATAAGGAAAGACATGGCTACCACAGGCCTCCACACGCACACATACGCATGCTGAGAGAGAGAGAAAGTGGAGAGAAAGTGAGAGAGAAAACTCACAGAGGGAAACGGACCCTCTTTCCTTTCAGTTTCAAATCTCTTTTTCCTCTCTATTTCTTTCCACTGTAAAAGGAGCACTGTGTCTGTGTAAGAGAAAAACAGGAGGAAAAAGAGTGCCATTTCTCCCTCTCTCTCTCTCTCTCTCTCACGCTCTCTCTCTGCATTAAAGTTAAAGTTTGATAAGACTGTAGAAGGCTCTTCTTTATCCTCTCCTTTTTCCTCCTCTCTTTCTCAGTTAACTTCTCTCCATGAATCTCCTTGCTCTTTCTAATCCATGGATCGCTCTCCCTTCCATTGTCCATCTGCCTTTTTCTCCCCCCGCTATCATTCCCCTGTATTTACCTTATTCCCTCTCTTTCTCTCCATTCCTCTCTCTTTCTTCCTCACCTATCTCTCCATCCTGACTAAATAAACACACAGGTTTGAGGACCATCTGTTACTGATGATCATTCATGTGTGAAAAAAACAAAAAAACAATACACAAACACACACACTCAAATGTGGTGATAATAGATGCAATAAATAAATCATTTTTGGAGCTTTTTATCTTTTAGTTTGGACATTTGAACTCTGAAACGTGAGGACAGTAAGTGTCGCACATGTGTGTATGAACACAGACACGCACAAGTACAACATACTGATATGAGCACACAGACACACACAAGAGGAATAATGAGTCATACTGTAGGTTGATAAGAAGAGGATAGAAAGGGGTGCAGATTGCATGCAACAAAGGGAGGAAGATGAGGCAAAGAGAGAGAGAGAGAGAGAGAGAGAGAGAGAGAGAGATGATTGTCACTGTATTTTATAAACATATCGTGCAAAGAAAGGCTTTGCTGAGCCTGCATGCTGTATTTTCCTGCATCATATTCTCACAGTCAAACACACTCAGATCTGCCAACTCCAGCTTCAGTCCCTCCACTGTTGACTGAAGATCAGCCAGCACTTAAAGGGAAAGGCCGCCTCTTACTCGGTTATTTTATTAAACTAGCTGAGTCTGAACATCATCATACCCAACATCTAATAAAAGAATGTGTTCCAAAAGTATTTTGTCTCTCTCTCTAGTGGACCCAAAAACATCCTTACTTTAGATGAACGTTGTTTTCTTTTATTTCTTTTTTTTTTTTTATATGTGAACTTACCAATTTATCCGAGCTAGAAAATGAAGGTTTATTCAAATTTGGCTCTAATTTCGTAGTTTGGACCATCATTTAAGAACATTGTACTCAAGATAAGACAGTTGTTGAGAACTGGGAACATGGCATTGCTAAAAATAAATCAGGACAAGACACACAACCAATCAGGCGATCATACAGGTTTTCAACAAAGCCTCAAAATAGTTTAAATATTCTGAATATTAGAAAAAAATTTTTTTAACCAAACTGTCTGGCATGCACGCTGTTCAAACTCACATTGATCACCATTTAAATGCTTCCTGGTTCAATAATGGTGATTGTGTACACAAAAAGAAGCGTGACTCCTGAGTAATACACAACATGGTTGCAGAATCCTTGTGTGTGTGTGTGTGTGTGTGTGTGTGTGTGTGTGTGTGTGCGTGCATGTTCAGCTTTTTCTCTTTGACTCTCTTTTAACAAATCCT
Organism: Perca flavescens; assembly: GCF_004354835.1. NCBI lineage: Eukaryota > Metazoa > Chordata > Actinopteri > Perciformes > Percidae > Perca > Perca flavescens. The sequence goes on along the minus strand of NC_041353.1, from coordinate 13,015,492 downwards.
TTCTCTCCCCTTTCTCTGCCTCATCTCTAACTCCCATCCAAGAGATTTAAAGTACATCCCCATTTATTTATTTTTTTGCAAGAAACCCGAGCAGTCATATTGTCAAATTCAATCTAACTAAAATGGAAGGAGTCTCTGTCTGTCTGTCCTTCGATTTTCTCGACAACCGTTCATCTAATTGAAACGGGAACGTTTTGAACGGTCACTGCACTAGTTCAATAAAATTCAGATTTAATGTTTTCACCAAATGACTAGTAATATAACAAGACAATCGGTACAATGATGCTTCTATTTTCAACTATTCTTATTTTTCCTTTTATTCATCCTTCATTTCCTACATTTTCCTATTTTCCCTATCTTCTTTCTTCATCCCTGACTCCTCTCTTTAAGTCCATCTATCTCTTCTATCTTTTCATCCAACCATTTCTCTCCTGTCACATCAACATCCATCAGTCTTTGCATTTCTCTACATTTCATCTGCTGTTTTCAGCTCAATTCGCCCATGCCGTCCATTTATCTCTCTTCCTTTCCTCCCTCCTCCTGGCACTTGTCCCCATGCTTTCCAGTTTGATCTATCCTTCTTATCCACTTTCCTAATTTCCTCCTCCTTCCTCTCTACGTTTTACACGGCTAAGCCTTTTTTGCAGCCAGCTGGCACAGAAACTCTTTCCGGTAACATTTTTTTTCTTCTGTACAGTAAATGGAAATCTCACAGAGGAAACTCTTGGCACGGTCCATTTCTATTGGATTCTAACTAATCTGAACCCATGAGAACCAGCTCAACGCCAGCTTGGAGTAATGGAATTAGAAATGCAAGATGCTCAGTTTAAATCCAGGTGTAATAACATTAAGTGCTGAGTAGTGATTCTAATGTTTGACTCAGCACACAATGGGTGTGTTTACAGTATATTTACAGGTATGTGTTTTAGTGACACACTTCGTCTTTAATTTAGAACTGTAGTTAATTCTTTATTTATAATTCAAGTGAAAAAATTACTTTGGTTGTGATTATTTAACATAGCCTCAGATGGTTTCAGCATTTCCATGGAAAATATTAGAGTTCTGGTGGCAGCATCCATTTACACATTAACCTGAAGGCCTGATTTACTGCCATGTTCATAGAGCGGAAAAACACTCAAGTGCCAGTTTTTCTCTCCTTCTCTCCGTCTCTCTCTAACTTTGTTGCTCTGAGCAAAGAAAGAGAAAAAGGCAGAAAAAGGACTATAAATAAGGAAGGAGAAGGGAGTAAAGGCAATCTCTCCTTCTCTGTCTCATCTCTCTATCATCCCGCTCACGACCTGAAGGTAAAGGGCCGCCCAGGTGTAACGGCGGTGTGCTCACATGCCTGTTTGGGTTAACCTCCTCACACACACACACACACACACACACACACACACACACACACACACACACACACACACACACACACACACAAAAACACAAAAACACAACCTCTAGGCTGATGGCGAAATCTTTATATATTATTTTGACAATTTTGGCAATAAAAAAAAAAATCTATGCACAAATAGCCCAATACGATAATATAATCTTACTGAGCTTGACAAACTGAAAACAATCTCACTGAGATCCATTAATCATCATAGAGGAGACAAGTTTTTTCCCTCTATAGCAGAAACACAAACACACACTTTCATTCCCAACCAGCACCTTGAGTATTAGGCTAAATAATTGAAGAGAATGAAAACATTGCAGCAGCACAAGTACAACAGCCACTGGCTGCTTCACTTAATCCGACACACGCGCAACTTCTGACATCATACCGCTGCCACGTACCTTCCATTTCCATAAAACATGCACAAATTGTTGCAAGCAAACAAAACACGCTTGATAAAAATAGAAATGGTAGATGCTATACAGAGCAGACCTATACAATACATGCACAGAGACATGCATGCATGTCTGTCGCCATGTGCACATACTGTATGTACATTAACACACACGCAAATACACAATTAGAAATATGCATGCAACTGTGCAATTTGCGCCAACAGACACATACACACACAAATACTTGTGTGTGTGTATACAAAAAACCTGATTGTACTGACACACAAGTAAGCTTGCCAACAAACATGCAAGGGCACAGATTCTCTCCCGGTACAGTACTCTCTCTCCCTCTCTCTCTCTCACACACACACACACAAACACACAGCAATTTGCATATGTCCAAATAAACGCATACACATGCTACCTAAACACACACACTCATGTACAGTCTCAAACACACCTGAAAAATGTACGACATTGCTGACAAAACCTATAGTTGCAGTCTCTCCCTCTCTCTCTCTCCGTTTCTCTCTCCCTCTCTCCGTCTCTCTCTCTCTCACACTCACTCTCTCACTCACACACATGCCGGTTTTGATGTCAAATGGCTCGCCTGGAGTACAGTAGATGATAGATTGCAACTAGCAGCCCCAAAAACAGACAGAGTGGTTATTGTTCAGCTGGTGTGATTCAGTGTTGGGACAAACCATGTAGAACAGAGAGCGAGAAGCACACGGTCTATTCAAAAACGTATTCTTAAATTCATTTAGGTAAAGCTCTTTAATTAAGTTGCTCAATATGCATATTACATCTCATTGTGATCATTATGTGTCATTTTAGCATTAAACTCTTCTTAGTTACATTAATTCATTTCAGGAGAGTATGTTAACAGAATGGAAACACTAATGCGGAGTAAAAACCCTGAATGTCATGGTGACATTCATGAATCTCAACTGCTGCTCGCCTTCTGCTTGAGTGTGTATATTTATTAAATGCAAACTGACCACCATAGTTAGGAGTGCAGAGGATAGGAGAGAAAAGAGACAGAAGGTGGGTGTGTTTTTGTATAAGAAAGAAATAAACTAACAGAGAAGAAAAGAAAGTAAAGCTTTCATTTAGCATTCCAGACATTCCTTCATCTTTTTCTTTTTTTCTGTGCTTTTCTTTCTTTCTGCATGAAACACTGTACTTACCTGCTGTGATCAAAGAGGTGGAACACATTGGGTGAACACACTTACACGCACAATTAAAACCAAAGCAAGGCAGTGCACTAAATGTGACAAAGGAGACAGACAACACTGACCAGGACTAAATAGAGCAGGCATCTGTGTTCAGATCAATAGATTTATTAGACCAGGGTGTGTCCGTTCTACTGAATCGAGTTCTGTGGCAAAACTGCTCCACAGGCCCAGATGGAGAGTGAGGAGAGGGAAGAGAAGGACAGGGGGCTGTGATAGAGGGGGGGGGAGTCTGAAAGTGGGAGTGAAATGGTGAGACAGAGTAGAGAGAGCAGTGAGAAAGAGATGGAGTGTGTGATGACGATGAGTAGACGCCGTGCTAAGAGAAAATTAGCGGATGTGGGAAGAGAGACAAGAGAAAGCGACTGGCAGTATAGAGGGAGAGAATGAGAATTTAAAGCTCAGTGGGGAAGGAACAAAAAAGAGCCTTCCATCTAATCTGACTGAGAAAGGACAATGTTTTGGGGTTTTTCCAACTTTTCTGCAGATAGAAAGTAAGTATGTAAAACAAAACACAAACTTTCTCCCAAACAGCTGTGAGCAAGCACTCCATCCTAACATGGAGCCTCTTCCCTCTGGTCCCTTTGGTATCTTTTAGTAAGAAGGATGGTAAACATGAACATGCTGAACTTGTTTTCCTGATGTCACATCACACAGTATTTTTGTATTCAATGCTCTCGCTGCCTTAACAAGCAGCCAATCTGCTCAGTTCAACCTTAGCGCTGCACTAACCAATATTTTTATATTAACCATGGATCTGAATGTGAAAGGTGTCGCTTGTAGTGACAAATCTACAGAGAACTCTGCATCTCCCCTGTATGAATGCTAATGTTTGCTAACACAATCGCCTTATGAACTTTATAACGGTGATTATACAGTATGTCAATGTTTTGTTTTTGGGCTGTTCTGCTACCTAGTGGCCAAAAAGTCAATGAATGCAGCTTTAACAATAGTTTCTTTTTTAAAAGACTTTTCGAATCAAAGTAAGGAATATCAACAGTAGAAAAGTATCAAACCAAATAGTCGGGAACTCATTTTTCCAATTATTCCAACACCACGTAAATGCAGCACAAATGGCCTATCTTGCAATGTTGACAAAAGTAAAAAATATTTAGTGTATCCGCCCCATGATTTAGATCCACTCCAAAATGTAATAGGTCCATTGCAATGGGTCCATGCTACACCCTTTCACCATGTTTCAGACTATCAAATATCACACCAGATAAAATATACATATTTGTATCAAACTATACAATATACTATTATATAACTAAACAAACAAGAAGACATTTTTACGTATAACAATGTTGTAGATTATTATACCATCATTTATCGGATCTGCCTAACAAGTACAAATATGAAAGAAGGAATTTCTGTTATACCAGTGTTAATCAATGGTGACACAATGTAAAAAATATGACAGGAAAGAAATTATGCAGTGGGAGTGCAGACAGAAGGAGAGGAAGAGATAAAAACAGAGGCAGGCGGAAAAGAGGTGAAGATAGAGGGCAGAGCGTGAAGGAGGAGGTGAATAAGTGAGGAAGCGTGGAGGAAAGAAGGGGGGAGGAGGAGGGAGGAAGGAGGGAGGGTGGAAATGAGATGAGCATTCCTCAGCAAGGGCGTGATCCAGAGTGCATGTGTGTGCGTATGTGTGTGTGTGTGCGTGCGTGCGTGGATGCGTGGATGCGTGGGTGCGTGTGCACATATCCCAAAATTACTGGGAGGTAACTTAATTTGATTTCTAACATGAGATGATGGCAAAGAAAGAGAGAGGAGGGAAGGTAGGGGGAGGGAAGAAAGTAAGAGCTGACTCACTGTGAAGACAGAAATAGAAGAAGAGAACAGGAATGAGTAAGAAGAGAGGAAAAAAAGGAGCGAGTGGACAGAGAAAAGCCAGAGACGAGAGACTGAAGTTAAGGAAAGTGATGGGATAATGAGAGTAGGAAATGAAAAGGATGCCTTGGGTTAAAAGGGTTTTATTTGTCTGGATGAAATAAATGGAATTAAAGTGAAAGAGAGAACACATATTTCCCGACATTAGAGATCAGAAAATATTTGTACATGTCTCAACGTGCGTATTGACTCACTTTAACAGCACACACACACATACCCAAAGAGAAATGTATGTAAGGGTGAAGGCGACTGAGGAGTTTTCTAGTGTGGCAGGAGGCCAAATACATGATAGACTGATCAATGTATCCTCTGTTCCTTTGTTCTCTCACATGCGCCATCACTTTAAATAAGTGTGCACGCACAAGACAAACACATATGACTTAAAGATTTATGGATGCACACACACGTGCATACTAGGGGTGTAAGAAAAAAATCAATACACTTGAATATTGCGATATTTTATTTTGCAATACTGTATCGATTTTCAAAAAGGCAATATCATTTTTATTTTATAATTTTTTTACGTTCAAAAATATTCATGTAAGACAGTGGTTCATGTTTATGTTGTGTTTAAACCCCCTACTGCTAGATGGCTACGCTGAGACGCACCACTAGTGTCCTTGCCTAACAGTGCCTAGCAGTGCCTGACTTTTTGCTAGAAGCTAACAACGTAGCTATGGCTGAACTTTGGCCTACTTTAGCATATAAACATTTGCTCACTAAGAACCTGTGAACCACAATCCCAAACTGGCAGTTTGATATTCTGTGTACTGAATTGTTTACCTAAAGTAATCTTCTTTGACTTATATGAACATCATGTCTTTTTTTAAATATTAGTTTTTCTAAAATGATACTTAAAAAAAATCCCAATATATCGCCTTACGCACAGTATCAAAATATACTGCAATATATTGAATCGTGATCCATGTATCGTGATACGTATCGTATCGCCAGATTCTTGCCAATACACAGCTCTAGTGCATACTGCACATGTTCACGCGCATGGCTGGAAATCTTCTTGGAGAGTGATTTCATATTTTGTGATGTAATTTCCCAACCTGAAGTCCTTTCCCACAACTGCAACGTTAAATTCGTCGTGGGAGCAACATCAAAGCCCCAAATAATTTCAAAGGCACACACATGCAGGGATAAAAGCACCTGTTAATGACCGAAAAGTAGCGAGGACCGAGCACTTTCAGCACAAGATGACAGCGTGTGAAATGAGTCACTGTGAGGCAGTGAGTGTGTATGTGTGCAGATCATGTCTTGTATAATATTACGGCCTCCTGCCAGACTAGCTGTGCTTCCGTCTCATCCAGATGGCTTCAGAACCAACAGACAGCTGGGAGTCCCCAACCACCAGGCAGCCCTGCTTCATCCGTTTACCCATCTTCAAGGCCGTCTTACAGCAGTGAGACAAATCCACCGGAACAATCCATAATATTATCAGGACATGCTCCCCTTTTTACCTGTCCATAAATGTTACCCTTAACCGAGTAGAAAAACTATATCACAGATGGATAAACCAAAGCTGAAAGTAAAATCCACAGGGTTTAGGCTAAATGTAATTTTCCAACTTGGATTTCCTAAATTTCCAGATCCTGGATTAGTTGCAATGACCCAACCCTGGTCAGGATATTGTTCATGACATGATCCTTTCATCTCTGTTCATTTGTTACTGGGTTTTGACTCCGAGCAACAAGCAAAAACAGCAATTCATAAGATTTTGTCCCACAGCAACACACACATAGTTGCACACAGGCAGACGCCTCTTTCCTACCTGCGTTTCCTCCTGCACCACTCTGTACTGTTCCTTCCACAGGGCAATCTTTGTTGCTTCGTCCTTCCTCAGCGCCCTCTCTTTCTTCAGCTCTGGACTCCAAAACGTCTTAATGGAGTTCATAGAGGAGCTCAACTTGGACTCTTTACTCTCCAGCTAAAAGAAATTAACATCAAAATTGGGACTTGCCTCCTAATAAAACGTATTCAATTAATTTGCTTTTAGTTTGAACTTATAATTTTTGTTTTATATGCACAACGGCATAATACCCAGAGGAACACAAGTAAACAAACGGCCAAATAAGATACCATAAATTATCAAATAAAATGGATGTATCTCAGTAAGGGTGTGTGTATATTTGCATGCCCTTACTTCTCTGCGTAGTAGTTCGTTCTCTCTCAGCACTTCTCTTAACTGTGTCTGCAGGTCTGACATTGCACCGTCTCTCACCTTGTAACAAACACAAACACATACAGCATGGATATAAAATCTTAGATACCAGCAATAGCATCATTTTTGTTCCTGTCTTACATTACAAACATGTTGTCTATTTGCAGCGGTCACTACTACAGTAAAGGCCCAGAACAACCAAACTGAATGTGAAGTATTCCCTTTGAAAGCCAGTGCTGCAAAATCTACCATACGCAAATATGAGAAATCAAATATGTCAAGAAACAAACTCTGCTTTGGTTTCAAAAAAATCATTTTAGGTATTTAGCTGACGCTTGTGCTCAGAGCGTGTTTCAGATCTGCAAGTGAAAAGTTAGAATACTTTAGGTTTATAGTTTTTAGATTGTCAACATTAGGCTACAAATAAGATAACATTATGCATGTCATGAATGTAACAAAGAATAGAAGAAAGCTAGCAAAGGAAATAACAGTTGAGAGATGAATACATGTTTTTTGTTTAGGAAATAATTAGAAATATATGGAGGAGGTCCTGTGAGAGGGGAGGGAGATACATCTTGGAGAGATGAGCTCTCTCTTAGGTTATGAGTAATGTGGAAGAGGGAGTGGGAGGACAGACCTTAGTCTATTTAAAAATACTGTATGAATACCCACACAGCTCTTATATTATTTAGTTGAAGCGTGACTTAAGAAGAACATATTAACCCTTAAATAGTACGTTGAATTTAGCCAAGGTACCTTAAACCACCCAGCTCCCCTACTACTGTACATATCGAACAGGAGGATAATTGGTTTGTGACAACACTATTGATTTTATCTTTTTATATTTCTTCGCTCAAAGGCGAGACAAAGATTATCTATACCCTAAATTAATTGTATCCACACATTCCTTATCGGTTTATTTCTAAACTTCATTTGAGCTTAACTATTTTAGATCATGAGCCGGACTATTTCTTGGCTAGGAGCAGTGACTTCTTAGTCTTGTAGTCCTCATGAAGTTGCCAGGCAATCATTGGAGACTGCTGCTGCTGCAGTCCAAAAAATAATCCAGCACTGTAATGACCATAAACCCCCAACCAGTTGTTTAATACACTTTTGGATTTTGTACGGATAAAACAAACAAGACATAACGTTAATGAGTACTTCTTAGAGGGGCTGGTGGACTCCAGCTTCATATTGAAAGGACAGATATGATAGTGCTGTTGATCTTCTGATCTAACTCTCAGCAAGAAAGTGTATAAGCATATTTTCTAAAACTATTTCTTTAATGCTATTTTAATCTGGGTACATTTCAGAAACAGAACCTCCAATTTATTTTGTGTCTTAGTGTTCACACAACACAGCAGCTTTTAAAACGTTCATTTTTGTAGCATTAGTTTCTTTCAATTCTAACATGGGCATAAAGACTTAATAACAAATATTACATTGCCCAATTTCAAATTTTGCTCAGTTCTCAAAATGCTGACTTCAATGTTGCAGCAATAAAAGAAGAAAACACTGCAAGGCCTCACCTGTCTTATGGAGTGGGGCACAGTGGCCGCCTGTGAAAGCTGGTTTTGCAGCTCCCCCCCAAATGCTATTGCATCACTGTGCATTGCACCCCCTCCCCCTCCTCCTCCAGTGTTTATATTAGGACTGCTTCCCATGATGGCCGCCCTGACCCCATAGGGGACCCTGGCCCCAGCCCTGCCCAAGGTCATGGTGCTTTTGGGCAGCGAGGGGTTCAGCCCACTGCCCAGGCTCCCAATGCCAATCGTGTCATCAACTGTGTCAGTGAAGTACATAGGACCGCCTGTAGCGTAGGCAGCATTTAGAGACTGAATGTTCTCCATGGACAGGGTTTTACAGGAGCCAGTAAGTCCACTGGTGGAGCTGCTGCTGCTGTTTCGTCTGTGTCCAAGGCGTGGAGAGCGAGGGAGGCGTGGGGAGCGCCCAGGGCTCCCAGACACTGACCCGTTACCATTGGATCCAACAACATCCAGCTTTGAGACGGAACGGGAGCTACCGTACATGGTAAGGGAATATGTTGTGTTTACTGTAGAGACGAAAGAGTGTCTGGTTCAAATGATTAATTAAGCAAATCAAAAATACATGCTCAAAAGTACACAACAAATTTAAGACGGATGTCCCAAAAAAAAAATATACTAAATTTAACAGCTGAAAACACAAACTCCTTGTTGACTTGAAATATCCTGATGCAGTGTTGACATAGCTGTGATCAAGGCCTTTCCAACACCCTTACTGTAATCAATGGGCTTTGTTAGAAAAGCAGGAATCAATAGGGCATCCCTTTAGATAACTGTGGCAAGTAAATCCACAAAGCCTGGGATGATGGGATCACCTAAAAAGAAAAGGGAGACAGAGACAAAGACTTAGTGATCAGTGGAACAAAGATATACTGCACTTAAGGTACAAAGGAATACACAGGATTTCTATTAATCTAGTCTTGAGACTGGTTTCATCTCTTTTACAGTATTTACTTGCAAAGTAAACAGCAGGTTAAATAAACAAGCTTACTGGCCAAAATGCCAGTATGTTGCAAGCTACATGTACTGTAGTCTCATATTAAAAAATGGCAAAGAACAAGACTGGGCTCTACGAGGCTGTAATGCTCACTACAAAGAAAACCAAACGAAAATGTTGATCTGATGATGGTGCCAGATAAAAAGTCAGGGGTTCAGAGAGACTATGAATGTCTCCATCAAACTGCTTGATCATCAATAATAGTTGTCCATCCAGTAGTTGTCAAGACATTCTACTCTGAACTACAAATGTCAACCTGCTGATGATGCTAGACAAAAAGTTATCAGATCACCAAAGTAATTAGGCTTCATCCTCTGGGGAACATGAATGTTTGTACCAAAATATTTTCCAATCCATCTTGTAGATGTAGTGATGTTTCACCCTGCTTGTGGTGCTAAACTAAAAAGGCAAAAGGATCAGCAAAGTCTGACCTCTCCAATAATCCAATAATGACATTTGTAAGTGAGAGATATGTACAGCTGATATGCTTTGTCCACAGACTACAGTCAGAAGCTTTGGCTTTATCCTCAAACTCCGCTACAGGCACAAACATCAGCTGATGTGTCGGTTCATATGATCACACAGGCCGCTTTGTCTCTTTGCCACCCGTTACACCTTCTTAAGATCACACTGTGTCCTAACACTTGGCACTTGAGCATCACATCAAAGTTACTGTCCTGCAGCTTTAAAAAGCTGTGTGATAGCCGATAACATTCAATCAGCTGATCTAACATTCATAAAGGCAAATAATTAGTTTCCCTCCTAGATGAATTCCATGTACTAAAATAGAATAAGCCATGTTATAATAATTCAGTCAATTACATTTTGTCATTATTCCATTTTATTCTGCAATAACAATGTGGGAAGAAAACAATCAAAAAACACAAAAAGCTGTCCTATTCCCATTAATCACACTGGATATACGTACATTATATGGGCTACATTATTAAAGGTGCTCTAAGCGATGTTGGGTGATGTCACTTCTTGTTGACGTTCAAAGTATTTTCAAACAAAACGGAGGCTAGCTCGCCCCTCCCTCCTCCTCATCCTGTCCCCTCCCCCTCCCTTCCGCGCACTAACCCCCCAACTCCTTCTTGTCGGTTATTGGCTGGAACACTGTTTATGTTTCGTGGTGCAGGTTGGCGCAGTTTGTTATTGTTGCCGTTTGTGGACCCTGGGCTGTCTACAGAGACCACTTTTTTTACAGTGTGTCCAGGGGACAGGCAGCTCACGGATAGTAAGGAGATGTTTGCTGTATGTGACAAAAAATGTTGTAGCCTAAAAAATGCATGACATCGCTTAGAGCACCTTTAATTGGATGGACAATATATGCCAAAACTGTAAACTTATTTCAAATAAAGCAAAAACACCATACCATGAAATCATTTTGTCATGCTTGTGTGTGTGTGTGTGTGTGTGTGTGTGTGTGTGTGTGTGTGTGTGTGTGTGTGTGTGTGTGTGTGTGCGTGTTGGAGGAGATAAATAACTTTAAATATTAAAATGGATTAAGTCAATCAGGTCAAATAAACATGTAAGTAACACAGCCATGGAAATAATAAAACATGTGATTCCATTGTGAAGTAAATGTAAAAGGTGTAATCAGTAACAGTTTACTGTCTTTTGCAAAAACTGACCATGATTCCTGACTCTCACATGTTGCTGATAAATGCCTCAGAGGCTGCTGAGAATTCTAGCTTTCTGTGGCGAATGCTCTACTCTTCCAGGCCCCCTGAGTGAACAACAGTGCAGCATTTAAAAGGTGGAGTAAGTTTCAGTCAGACTCTTTGCTGTCAGTGTAGAACTGTAGAAATGTGAGGTAATATACTAAAAACAATATTATATGCAACCTTAGGTGTTACAGTTACTGTTTCAGATAAGGAAAGTACATTTAGAGCCATTTAAAATTAATAGCCAGCTGGTCAATAGTCATTATTGAGTTATTTGGGTATCCTTGGAGACAGTAATGTCATCCTCAGGTCAGTGGACACATGGCCTATTGGACGCACCATCTGATCCACTTACAAATATGACCTAAAGTGACCTAAACCAGGTTCAGTTTAATGGTAACAAAAAATCCAAGTATTCAGATATCATTACAGTATACATAAACTTTGGATGGGTGTGATAGATATAGCCTAGTTTTAATATAAAGAGAATATTTAAAACTAGTTCTTTGCTTGTACAGTATGGCGGAGAATCTACACATTTCTTGTTGAGAAGTTTGTCTGAAATATTTTTCTTTCAACATGTGGCCTCTTGCAAATTGCTAACTACAATAGTGAAGCAACATTTCAAGTATGATTAACTGTGCAGCCCTTTGGTCGACCCCGTTGAATCCCCTGCTCCCCTTTTTTGGGTCCCGACCCAGGCCTTTAACACACACACACACACACACACACACACACACACACACACACACACACACACAAAAACACACACAAACACACACACACAAACACACACACACACACACACACACACACACACACACACACACACACAAAGAGGGACCATCTGCTGTGTCTCCCCTAAGGCCAAAAACACACACCTGGAACAGAAACAGGCCAGGATCCTGCCTCTAGCACAGGCGCACACACTGTTACATACAGTACAGTATAGGGCTGGGCGATATGGAGAAAATCAAATATCACAATATTTTTTACCAAACACCTCAATATCAATACCGCAACGATATTGTAGTGTTGACTACTGGTGCTTTCACAAAATATTTACACATTGATGTTTTTGATAAATAATCATCAGTAATGTGGATATAATGACTAAGTGGGTAAAGGCGAATAATAGAACAGTTACAACAGTCCGGTAAGTTCAGAAAATGACATCACTTTACTGTAATGCTGCCTTTAAAACCAGGAAAAGACAACACTTGTGCCATATTACGATATTACGATATCCAAAATCTAAGACGATATCTAGTCTCATATCACGATATTGACATAATATCGATATATTGCCCAGCTCTAGTACAGTGTATGCATTTACACATGCACACAGAGCACAAACTGTGCACATGTGCAGATCTACACAATCAGCCAAACAAAACACATACAGCCATACAGATAAATCAATCCACATGCAAACAAACATTTGAAGAGACGACACATTCACAGATGAACATGCATGCACATTAGCTCAGTGTGGTCATCTCACTAACACCTAATGCTTCATTTGAGGCCAATATGATACCTTAGAGACAGAGAGAGATAGAGAGAGAGAGAGAGAGAGAGAGAGAGAGAGAGAGAGAGAGAGAGAGTGTGAGTGAGTGAGTGAGTGAGTGAGTGTGTGTGTGTGTGTGTGTGTGTGTGTGTGTGTGTGTGTGTGTGTGTGTTTCAGGGCTTTCCTCTTCCTCCTCCCCTCTAGACCTGCTGGCCTGTACCTAATGTACAGTATATGCTCATGTCCCAATTCTCCCTATAATGCCAAACATGCACAGTATATCTATCCAGCTTTAGTCTGAAGAAGGTACAGGAAAATAAATACACATATCCTTCCACTTCAGAACTGCTTATTTTGTTGTGGTAGCAGAGAGTTGGAGCCTATCCCAGCATGCATCTTTTTATTTGTATTGGCTTGAGGACCTCATGGAAACCATAGTGTGTTCTCTACAGTTCAAGTCAAAGGGTCACAAGAATAAACCAGTGTGTCCCACAGGTTGAGAATTTATTTGTGGTGGTTTAAGACTCTGAGAGGGCTGGGGGTGAGGGACGGAAAACAGCATTGAGAGTCAGATGAAAAATAATAATGACCTCAAGCTTGTAATTTCACATGAACCTACCACTCTGGCAAACGTTTTAATACCAAATACCAATGCCACTGGAAACAAACACACAAACAAGCCCAACTATGACACAGTTGGCATCATGAGATGAGAAAACACGAGCATATGACTGTCCTTGACCTTTGACACAAATGTCAAAAACCAACGTGGTGCTGCCGTAAGAAACATCTGTTGGAACAGTGATACACTGAGAGTTGATGAAAGTTCATTGTTAAACTGTGGAAACAGTAGTTCGACAAAACAAATCATCGTCTAAGGTCCCTCCTTTACTCGCATTTTTCATATCTTTTAACCCCATATCACAGTCTTTATCAGATGATGGAGATTGCTGCAGTTTAAAACCCTGAAAAAAGCGAGTAAGTGGACCTTGAGTTAGGATTTCTGCATGCTTTGCAATGTTATTTGATGTACCACTGTGCATAGGATGTCCTGGTATAGCAGGTGTGACCAAATCTAGTGCTGCAACTAACGTTTATTTTCGTTATCAAATAATCTACAGTTTACAGTCAACACCCAACGATATTCAGCTAATATATATAGAAGATGAAGAAATCTACAAAATATTCACATTTAAAAAGCTGTACCCAGGGAATTCTTTGCTGTTTTTGCTTTTTTAAAGAAAGAAAATCAATTATCAATATTGCCACTGCTTAATTATCGGTCAATCAATCGACTACCTCATTATTCCTTTCAACTCCAATCATAATCACAAAAAAATGGATTGTTAGCCAATATGACTGAGGCAATTACAGTATAATTGCAATTTCACCTTAGCTCCCTTTTTTTTATATGCTGTATATCCAACCACAAAATGCCCTACTATAACCACAATACCTACTGGAACAGAGCCTGGAACAGGCCCAGGAGTGAACTTGAGAACCGAAATAACCTCATCCCCTTTTTTTCTATGAAACACTCCACAGGAAACACCAGCACACACAACGCCCTTTATTTCATCCTCTGCCTCCCTGTACCGTTACGAACAGCCATTTTGCATGTCTCGTCTTTCCTCCACACACTCCTTCCTCACACACACAATGTTGTCTTACGCCTCACAAAACCCTAGAACATCACACTAGGATACCAAGAAAGTCTCCGTGGTTGAATGCCACGTACTGTACTTGTGTCGGTGGATGATCAGTAAGTGCTGGCACAGCAGAAAACAGAGTTCAAGTTAGTCATTTTCAAAACATATTTACAAAGAAAAAAAGATACTCATAAATTGTACAACTACATTGACATATTCTTTTAAGTTAATAGGGCAACCTTGTTGGCAAACAGTTGCCTATTAACACATCCGTTTCTTTTCCCATCGTTGTCTCCTCCCTCTAATCCCTCCCTTCCCTCTCTGACGCTGCCTTGCCTCCCTGATGCTTTCACTTCCTCTCACTCTCCGTCTCCATCAGCATTCCTGAAGGTGTTCAGCATGTTCTATTTATGTGACAATCACACATCCATCTGTCACACTGCACACACACACACACACACACACACACACACACACACACACACACACACACACACACACACACACACACACACACACACACACACACACACACACACACACACACACACACACACACACACACACACACACACACACACACACACAACCTATACTTAGCCGGCTGGTGTTTCAGTGTGGGAGCCGAATTTTACAAAGTTCGTGTCTCGCCTGGGGATCGGAGCTCATAAAAACACATTATACTCATCTTGAATATTATTATTCTCCATTACTTTCTGTTCCTGTCAGGCTCGCTGCGATATGATGTTGCTGGAAAGGACTCACTGGTGCTGTCTGGGGTAACACGTTTCAACTCGACAGTCCAGCTGAAGGGGGGAGCCGTACTCACTCTGAAGCTAATCTGTCTGAAGATTTAAGGGGATGACCCATGGTTCACCACAGTCATCTTTTTTTAACCATCACAGCTGCTTTATCATGATGATGATAACATTAACTCTCTGAAAATCTGATTATGTGTCTAAAGACTGCAAAGGTGAGGTGAATTATCTCAACCCCAGTAGTATTACTATTACTTCATAGTAAATACAAGACAAAAAGCAAGACTGTGTAGCAGCTCATGTGTCATCCCGGGCCATTATTAATCTCTATTTAATTTTACATTCATGTGATGTTAATGTTAATGTATGTATGTATGTATGTATGTATGTATGTATGTATGTGTAATGTAATGTTTATGTTTAATCTTTAAAGATTTTATTTGTGTGGACATCTCCTGTGGCAATTGCCATGTTAAATTAATAGCAATCGAATATATTTCTAATGCATGAATATACAAATAGAGATGAATAAATAAGAAACTGGCTGACACAGAAACTGGAGCAAGAACGAAATGTTGCTGGTATACGAGGATGAATTACATCAGAGAAATCATAAGGAAAATGTAGTGCCACAATGTCACACGCAGACAATAAAGATTGATATAAAGTGATCCTGGTTAACTGTGTTGCGCAAACATGATAAATGCAAAAATACAAAAAAAGGGTGTAGCATCCCATCAAATGTTCAAATCAAATGCAAATAATAGGCTACACTACCCAATCCTGAAATACATATACTGTTTCAGCTAACATATTTTTTATTATGTCAAATAGCTGCTATTCTTGCATTTGCATGTGCAAGTTAAAGGGAAGGATTTTCACTTTCATCTTTTCCATCCAAAGTCTAAAATGTCACGTTTAGCAGTTTTCGTGATGTATTTGGGCTTACTAGGACTCAATTAACACTGCTGTGTAATGCATAGCTGATGCAATACTGCCGTTTGGTTTTGGGTAACATATTATTAGTGGTTTGGCTTATTTTCGCATGCAAACACAAGATAATGTCTCCATGTCAGGACATGGTATTGATGACAAATCATAATGATAGTTTTGCATGTATGTGGAAATGTATAGAGGAATTAAAAGACCACAGTTTCAATAATTAAAACATGTTTTGTCACTTGCAAAACTTGATTTGTGTTTCAGAGAGTTTTTCTGACTGAGTGCATCACCTTTCCCTCAAAGAGAAAAAAACCAAACTAATCCTGCAAGCAGGCTACTGGAATAGCCAAAACTGCCACGGAGGGCACGGAGGAGGAGTTTTCAATTAACTGAGCGACCCAATTACACTTGAGAGAAAATATTAGGCAGAAGATGTCTGGGCAAGATACAGATTTTGGCTCACCAGAGTGACTGTGCTCCTTGTAAATTCTCTCAGTGCCACTAGTCCTATCAGCGATAAGACATATAATATGGGTCAGACACTGGAAAGCACAACACTGATAAGGGGCAGATAGCATCAGTTCCAGTCTATTGTGTACCACAGGAAATTAATCTGATGCAGGCTGGGCAAACAAAGCGCGCATTCAACAATCAGACGTTTATACACACACACACACACACACACACACACACACACACACACACACACACACACACACACACACACACACACACGCTGTTGCACAAAAAGTACATCGATGTCATGCACATGCAAACACTTATCTAATCTTGGCTGCTGCCTACATAGCAAATATGGAAAACGTACCGTTGAGACTCGACAATTAACACAAAGGCAGGGAAGCACAAAACTAATTCATGAGTGTGTAGTAGTTAATGGAAGAGAAAGTGAGAGTGAAACTCCCCCAGGCTCCCCCTGAATGTGCTCATACAGTCAACTTGCCAGATTAAATAAGGATGAAGCGAGTTGGGAAAGTGACTTAAACACCCCCTGAAAACTTTGTCTATCTATCTATCTATCTATCTATCTATCTATCTATCTATCTATCTATCTATCTATCTATCTATGGTTATATAAATAAATCCTTCCCCTGGCCAAATGATGAAATAACTTCAATAAATAAATAATAAACAAGGCATCAATGATTATGGTCTCATGATAAAAGTGAGTTCTGGGAATCATTTGAAAGAGATACTGTCTTTGTCAGGTTAAGTTCCTCATGTTGTTGCAAGCCTTAAGTCAAATGTTTATACCTTTGATGTTAAGCATGGAGACAGGAGTCAGAAGGCTCTTCGGCTCAAAGGCACAAAGGTTTATTAGGAATCAGAAGTTCAGATAAATAAATTTAGAAACTAATTCAAACTAATTCTAAACAAAAGAAAAACCCCAGTAGAGCAATGGTCCCCCAGAGGCAGACTGAGGTTACGTTTATCAGAGCCTGGACATTTAAAAATGTCTAGTGTTTACAACAATCTCAGTGGAAGGAAGCAGCTCAGTTCCCTGACGTTCCCGGAGGAGGAGCGGTGCAAAGAAATAGAGCTGTGGGCGGAACACTGAGGAAATCACGGCGGCGCCCTGCAACACACACGCAGCCGATTTCACCTCCCCGTCTTCATCAACACGATCATATCGGTTCCGTCATGTTTTGCTCCGATTGATTAGGTTTGCAAAGATGTTGTTACCCAGTCTTTTACCTGCTGCTTGGTCTCGGCTTTGCGTGCAGTCGGCCAGCTGACAAGACGTGGCTGTTGACAATCCTGTCCAACTACTAAGGCAGCATTAATAACACTATTGGTGCACATATTTGTTCCTTAGAGTTCAGATCACAAACAACCGCCATGAAGAACTTGAGAGAGACCGTTAGAAATATCACAACACAACTAAAAGTCCCCATGGGAATTAGAGCAAGAGATGAAACTTAATATTGACTACCACAGGCACACTTCAAGTCTCTAAGGGAATATTAGTGATACCACTGTAGTGCTAATATAAGGTCAATAAGCTGGCGCTGTAAACTAATATTATAGGATTATGATAGCTAGGCTAGCTTTGAAGAAACCGCAAGGCTGTCAGCAGCACTTCTGCAGCCTGCAACACAGTGAACAGATTGATAATCGCATTTAGAGGTACAGAGTAGACAAGACATGTTATTAGCTTGTTATTCCGGGGAAGCTATATACAAGCTTGGTTTATTGAACAAAGGAGGAAGCCTTGTTGAATGGGCTCGCATTGTCGTTTGTCGCCCACAGAAATACAAAACGTATCATGATGACAAGTCTGGCCGAAACACGTACGCTGCTGTTCCCCACCGGGCGGAAATATAACAGAGCCCCGCCGAAGGTCTCACAGCTGACCTGAAAACTGCTGCAGCTCAAAGCCGGCATCACATTTTAATCATGTTATCGCTGGTGTTCCTTTTATTCCACAAACCAACGTGACTGCGATGAGTCACTCAAACGGCACACATGTGAGGTTGACCGAGAAGTGGATAACATGTCTACAACACACACACACACACACACACACACACACACACACACACACACACACACACACACACACACACACACACACACACACACACACACACACACGTAGGCCTGTGTAATAAAACATACATGTGTATACGCACGTCACACTCCAGACTGCCAGCTAACTTCCAATACTCACTGCGGCTGTTTACTCTACTGCCCTCGGTTGTGAAATAAGCGCTGTGTAAAAGAAGGCCAGACACATCTCTTCAGTTATTTCGCTGCTGTCAAATCTCAAAGTGACGTTTCGTAACGTAACAGCGGAGGTGAAACGCTCTCTTTCGGGGGCTTGTCTTCCTGTCTCGTATCCCTCCTGTCTAGTATCTCTTCTGTCTATCTTTCCCTCCTTTCCGTCTTTGCCAGCTCTACCACTGGTGGCCGTGGCTTCCCCACTGCTCGGGCGCTCCCGTGACGTCAGGACGGTGCAGCGCGCGCCCCCGAGACGTAGACGACCCCTCCTCCCCCTTGACTTCCAGTTGAGTCGCGTGCATGCTAATCCACAACGTAATAAAGTCACAATGAGAGAGGTACTTTAATATTTAAACAATCTATTGTCCGTTTATTATTTGTCATATTTTATGTTAGAAATGCTTTATTTTCTTTTCTTTTCTTTTACTTTATTTTAAAACAATATGTTAGCATCTTATATAGATAACTGATGATGAAATTCAACAAGACACGTGATTAATAGTTTGCTAAGTAGAGGAAGTATTCAGATCTTTTACTTATTGATAAAAGTAGTAAGACCACACTAAAAAAAAACTCCATTACAAGTAAAAGTCCTGTTTTGATTATTATTAAAGTAATAGAACATAACATTAATATTAATTAATAATATATATACCTACTATATATGTTTTTAATAATACAATTATTAATGCAGAAAAATGGCCCCGGTGACTTTTATACTATTAAATAGGCTTATATGGTTATTGTGTAAGCAGCATTTTACTGTTGTAGTTGGTTGAGATGGAGCTGACTTTTAACTATTATTATACAATCTTAGCTCATTTAATCTATAATGATGCATAATATTTCATAAGACCACTGTATTTTTTGTAAAGTAAGTGGCTTTTAAATAAATAAACATTTCCCTATGAATTGTGGTGGAGTGGAAGTACTGTATAAAGTGGCATGAAATGGATCATATAAAGATACTCTGTACAATGTTGTCATTCTGTTCATAGGAGATGGCCACTAAGGAGATGATGACGAGGGTTCGATTCAAACCGGGGTCCTAGATCAGTTACAGTGAGCTGTGTGGGTCAGTAGGAGATGTAGGATTTATATGGTTCAATAAAATACCTCTCACGTTCAGAAATGTCATAGCCATTGAGTCATTTTAACCACAACCTTGTATCACACTCAGCACATTTGATTTGTAGTGATGTTAAATTCATTATTCAATCACTTATAAATAGTTATTTAATGTCCTCACTCTTACAGAAGATGCCTCTCATCTTTTTAGCGTGATGCTTATCAGTCCTTTCTGCATCCATGGATTGGACCTATTTCATGTTCACACTTCCAAGTCAGTCTGTGTTTGATGAGTAAATGACCTACATACAGTATGTGGCATATTTCATATCTGGTCATCATAGCTAGCCTAGCTCTGCCTGCCTCTCTCACACACACAATTACATGTACATATCCCTCACAGTCACAGTCACACACACACACACACACACACACACACACACACACACACACACACACACACACACACACACACACACACACACACACACACACACGTGTCCCAGTTCCCAGGGCGCCAGTCAGTCAGACAGCTGAGGTATAAATAGTCTGCTGGCTAAAGTTCCCCTTGAGAGAAAAACTCCAGGAGTGGTGGACCAGCGCGCCCTTCTGAAATGCCTCTGCTAACCTGATCAGTGTAAACTGTTCACTGGTGGCTTTTATTTGTTTTATTATTGTACAGAAAAACTAAAAGGACCCCCCTCCCCCTTTTCTAATCAGAACACACTGCCCATGAGCAAGGCACACCCCAACAGAGGAAAGCGGGAAAAAAAAACAAAGATCACTTTTAATAAGCAGTATATAATGCATATCAGATGCATAGTACACAAATATCAAACACCTGGTTTTAAAGCTTTTTTTATCAGATATGTTCTGGTCAAGCATGCCAGATGTCTTGGCCGTCAATAAAAGCTTGTATTTAAAAGTGCAATGAGTGGAATGTGGACCCTGAAGTCGATGGGTTTCACATACAGTTATCAAATCATAAAAGGGCACGTATTATATGCTCACAATTGTATACTTGAATTCCAAGAAGTCATTAATGAACAACATTATTGATGTTTAGCATAAAGCAGGTGTTCAGTAATGTGAAATGTAAACCCAGTTGATTCATTGATTAATCAAGTTAATAAAGACTTTGAAAAATGTCCATCACAATTTCATGAAGCCCAAATTAACATATTTAGGTAGCTGGTTTTGTTCAACCATCAGATCAAGACCAAAAGATATTTAGTTTACTATTATATATGCCTGAGAAAACAAATCAGATATTCACTTGAGGAGAAGTACATCATTTTTTCATAAAAAAAGGTGATATAAACGATTAATCTATTATCAAAGTGATTATAAAGATACATTTTCTGTAGATGGATAAGTCTTAAACCTACAAATCAAAAACAGTTTTGAAAGTGCCAAAGATGAAATTGGGTTCCTCTGATGCCATTGTCCACTCCTAGTTTTCGTTTCTATGGTAGCATCTTTGAGAAACAGACCAGGACACTGGTTAAACAATGGTGCCACCTCCTGGACAGATATAGGTATTGCAACAAGTATGTAAATATAGTATACAACTGATTTACCTTCTACTTTTCTCCATGATTTGGAAATTAACCTAACCACCAACTGTGGTGTCATATAAGTTAACATTCTATGAATGTTTTTGATTGTCTATAATGTAATTTGGATTATTCTGTACACACATCAATTGCATTTCTGTCCGTCTGCTCCTAAAGGCCTTTTTATAGTTGTGCGTCGGCTCCACGCAGAGCTCTCGCCGTAGCCTTAAAAAGTGGCCTGATGTTTATACTTGTGCGCTGGTGTGTGCGTCAAGCTGCATGTGTGTGTGTGTGTGTGTGTGTGTGGGGGGAGTGTGTGGTAGAGAGAGAAGTGAGAGAGTGCCGGCGATTACCTTCGGAGCGCGGAGCGACTCTAGAGTCATAGTAGGGAAACAAAGTGTCTCCTCTGTGCTTTCTGACCACAGTGGGAAATATGTAGCAGGAAAAGTTAACCCTCTCCTTGATTTCATGTTGTTTATGGAGAAGGAGAACCAGGAAATGAGTCGGGAGAAATGCAACGGCGTAGGGTCCGGCGTAGACGCAGAGGGGTCTGCGTCTACGCCGGACACTGCGCCGTCGATTCGATGCACAACTATAAAAAGGCCTTAAAGGTTTCTTTCATTTTTTCCCTGTTAAGGTTCTTTGGGGGGATTCTTTTAGTGATTTGTGATATTGTGCTATATTAATATAATTGACTTGACTTGAACTGTCAAATCTCTGACTGTTTTTGTAATGTGCCAAGAAAAACAAAAAGCTATTAAATAAAATAAAATAATAAAAGTAAATAAAAAAATATGTATTACAGAGTGTTATTGTTTTTTTGTAATGTGTGATACAACTCTTATAACTACTCTCCGCTAATAAGAAATAAGAAATATAATGTATATTCCAATAACGTGTGTGTGCGCCATTACTTAATACAAAAAAACCTGATAGATGAAACGAGATATCTGAAATGAGAAAACTTTTCGTTACAACCTACACATTCATTTCCCCTGCTGTATGTGAGACTTAAAGTTGCTCAGGCTACAGGAGTGATTACGAGCATGTTGTCATAATCATTTTCAAAGATACCAAAAATAGGGTAGACCTTTGGTCTGCTACTTAAATATGTGGCAGCCATAGAACAGAGAACATCTTTTTGTGCAGGTGGGGTCTCCATGAAGGCACATCCTGTGTAGGAATAGATCAGAGTCCTGGCTTCCACGTCATAGAAGGAGACCTCTCCCTTCTCGTAATCGACAAACACACCAACTGTCTGGGAACTTTGCCTCAGGTACAGGGGAGCATTGCTAAAAGTATTAGCAAAATATTCCTCGTGGACTTGGGATATTGGATTGTAGATTTTAACAAATGTCCAGCCTCCCTCCTCAGGGGTGGGAAAGAATAATATCTCCCTATTAATGGACTCTTTGACCACTCCCAAGAGCCAGCCTTTACTCCCACTGACCCGGACTTCATAGTAGAACCTGCCTGAGAAAAAACCCTCTTTCCCAAGGACAAAGGGTTGTCGTACAAAACTTCTCCCAAATAAAGCAGTACAAGACGGTAGACCTACAGCAAATCTCAGTTGTTTCCCATCTTGAGACACCACAAGTTTGGAATTGGCTGTGTAGGCGTCCAGAGTCACATCCACCGCATTACACTGTTGGATCATCATCAGCTTGTCCTGCAGCGGAGTCCACACTTCTTTAACAAACTCATCTGTCATCACTTTCTCTGCTGCATCAGGCTGTTCATCGGCCTCACAACCATCAGATAACCTGACCTCATGAATAAGCATCTCCATCTCATTACGGAGTTTCTTTTCCATATGAGCCACCGCTTTTTTCACCATCCCCACATAACTCTGCCGAGTGATGTCGTAGAGGTCTGATGTCAATGGAGAGGTGGAGTAAGACAGAGGGCTGAATAGGTCCTCAGGGTGTGCAGGGAAGAAGAGAGATGGGCAGCTCTGCAGGAGGTGCAGGTGGTCCTCCGTTTGTAAAAGTTGCTCCATTTCGGATCTTTTCCTCCTCGACTCAGCGACTTCTTGCTCCAGCTGTGTCATGCAGTCTTCAGCCTCCTTCTGTGCTGCTTTCTGCTTCTCCTGGATCACTTTAATCAAATCAGCCTGGCTTCTTTGCAGAGAGACCACCAGAGCAGTGAAAACCTCAGCAATGTCTGCTATCTCTTTCTCAAACTCTTTCTTGCTCTGTTCAACTGACAATTTGATTTCCTTAATACGCCTGGATTTAGCGTTTTCCATCATTTTTGTCTCTGACATCACATAGCCCAGCTCAACTTTCCTCTCTTTGAACGCACGCTCTAGTGGAATGGCTTCATGCGTTGCATGGTTGTCTTTTAAGCACATGAAACAAACACACATCTGGTCTTGGCTACAGAAGAGCTCGAACATCTTGTCGTGCATCTTACACACCCTGTCCTCCAGGTTTGACACAGGGTCGATCAGCTGGTGCTTCTTAAGGCTTTTGACTCTCTGATGAGGCTCCAGGTGAGGCTGGCAGTACGACGCCAAACACACCAGGCACGTCTTCTGGGCCTTGAGCTTCGGCTCGAGGCAGATGTCTGGGGCACCTCTCCTGGTTTGGCAAGGGTGTCATTGTTCCCCCTCACCCTCATGTTGTTGAAATGCTCCACCATATCTCTGAACTCTGTGTTGACCTGAAGCTGTGGTCTTTTGCGGAACTTCTTCTTACAGAGGGGACACTGTACCTGGCCACTGCTGGCCCAGTACCCTGTGATACAAGCCTTGCAGTAGTTGTGTCCACATGGAGTAGAGACAGGCTCAGTAAATGCATCCAGACAGATTGAACACAGGAGTTGTTCTTCACACAGGAGACTGCTGGCTGAGGCCATTTCTACATGAGAGGAAAGGATTTGATGATTAGGATGTTCAATGTAAAACCCCAAAAATGTATAAATCAAGTGGGTAACTTACATTTCTGACTACCATCTCCCTCCCTTTTGTAACCAATATCATCCAACACAATATGCAGGTCAGAGCATAAGGGCAGCACGTTTTGCAGAGGCCTGACACTTTGGAAAATATTGGTTTTTCTTAGACTTACTTTAAATGCTGCTGTAGATAGATATACTGTAGGTTGGATTCAATGTGAAACAGCTTGTCACCAAAACACCTTTTGGATTGGTGAGGTTTTGGATTTTTGGATTACTCCTTATTGAACTCTAGCCCATTTAAAACCAGTTTCTGGCAACTTCAACGGGGCGCTGTGGCTCAGGTGGTAGAGCGGCGGTCATCTACCAATCGGAAGGTTGACCAGCAGACTGCCCCTCTTAAACTAATGATGTGTTATCATATCAACTCACAATGCAAACACGCAGTTTTTGTAATGTTTTTCATCTGGATACAGTTTGTTAGATTCTTTGAAGTTATATTTTAGCTCAAAGTACCAGGTGACATGCACTTTACCTGCCGAGAAGTCTGCTGTCTGTGGAAGCTGACGTGTAGGGGCGGGGGGTTCACTTTAGGCATTTACTTTCATTTCTTGAGAAGTAGTAGACAGGATATAACTCCAGTTCCATGAGTAGGTGGCTACGTGTTACTGTGTTACGCCCTCCAGGCTCCCAGGAGGTGCGGGGTAGATCCTAAATCAGATCAGCTAGAATGGTCGACATATGTGGTTTGTGCATGGGGAGTGGCGAGTGGGGATTGGTTAAGGTTAGGGTAGAGAGTACCAGGGTAAGCCAATCAGAGGCAGAATAAGGCGGGCCCCGAGACACGTCCATGACGTCGACACGTCTAGAGGATCCGATCTAGCATCTACCGAGGTGCGCCGGGCTTTGAAGCCAAGTTGACATAGTGGCCAAACCATGAATGTACTAAGAGAACAAACGGTGAAATAACAACTTCCGTGTCCGTCACGTGACGCCATTGGGCCCAAATACTTTTTTGCAATGTACTTACATGGCCAAAGACACATCTCTAGACTAAATGGACCCCTTTTCTAATCATAACAGAACACATTTCCCCGTGAGCAAGGCAGTTGACACCCTAACAGAACTCAATTAAATAGTGCTCTTGGCCCATTACTCTCTAACTACAGCCTGTGTGTAAAAAGTCTTGGAGTTATTATTGATAGTTTGTTTAAATTGGATAAACAAATTAGCGCAGTAGTAAAAACAAGCTTCTTTCAGCTTAGACTTCTTGGGAAGGTGAAGTTGTACCTACCCCAAAGTCAACTGGAAAAAGTTGTACATGCCCTGATTACAAATCGCCTGGACTACTGCAACTCTTTATGCCTGCTGACAGGGAAAAAGCACTATGACCACATTACCCCAGTACTATCGTCTCTCCACTGGTTGCATGTTGCTCTCAGAATCCATTTTAAGATTTTATTATTTGTTTTTAAATCTTTAAATGGATTGGCACCTTCTTATTTAGCTGATATGTTGATTTTACATACCCCAGTCAGAGCACTTAGGTCAAATGACCAGCTTCTTTTGGACTGTCCTAGATCCAGACTGAAAACCAGAGGGGACAGAGCTTTTTCAGTTGCAGGTCCTAATCCCTGGAATGCTCTTCCCCTCAATATTAAAGCAGCTAGCTCTATTTTGTCATTTAAATCACTTTTAAAATCTCATCTCTTTGAAATGGCTTTTAACACAAGCTGAGCTGTGACATTGTTAATATTGTTTGTAATCATGTTTACATGTGTTTTAATTATTATTATTATTTCGGGGACACTATGTTTTTAATAGGCTTTTATTTTTTCTTCTTGGCTTATTAGTATGCTTTTTATGCTGTTACCGGTATTAGTATCTGTACAGCACTTTGGCGCAGAAACGACTGCTTGTAAATGTGCTTTATAAATAAACTTGACCTTGACCTTGACCAATGTAATCTGGGGAAACAGAAAAAAAACATTTGAGAAGCAAATTTTAAGAAATGCACTTTTATTAAACTGTATAATACATATCATATGCATAGTACACACATATAATACACCTGGTTTTGAAGCTCATTTATCAGATATGTTTTGCATGCCAGATGTCTTGGCCTTCAAGAAAGCTTGCATTTAAAAAAAAAATAGTGGAATATAGGCCCTGTAGTCAGTGGGTTTCACATGCAGTGATCAAAACATAAAAGGACACATATTATATGCTCAGAATTGCATACTTAAATTCAAAGAAGTAATTTGATGAACAAGATTATTGATAACACAAGGTGAGGAAAGTAGGTGTCAACCGCAAATTTGGTGGATCCCCACAGGCGATGCAAGCCTAACCTTGAGCCCAAAGTTAAACCTCTTAGGGCTAGGTCTAGTTACTATTTTCATTATCATTTAATCTGATGATTGTTTTCTTGATAAAACGTTCGGTCTGTAAAATGACAGAAGACCTAACATGTCCATCATGATTTCTTAACCTCCAAATTAACATATTTATGTATCTTTTGTCCAATAAATAGATACAAACAGAAAACAAACAAATATTCACATTTGAAAAGCTAGAAACAGTGAATGTTTTAGCATTTTAAAAAACAATCAATTATAAAATATTATTAAAGATTAAGCTCTTAACCTATACTAATAGAGTATATGACTGATCTACCTTCTACTTTTCTCCCTACCTTAAAAAGAACCTCATCATCAACTGTCAGGTAAGTGATTTTACCTGCTCTGATCAGTTAAAAAACAAAGCTAAGAATTAAATCATAGAAAATATATGTATTATAAGATGTATTGTCCTTCTGCAATGTATGATACTACTACTACTACTACTATTAGATTAGATAAGATTAGATTTAACTTTATTGTTGTCATTGTGCAGAGTACAAGTACTGAGAACCTAATACTAAAGATTACTACTGTCTCTGATGTGTAAATAGGTCTCTGCTGCAATAAATATACTGTACTATATATTCCAATAATGTGTGTGCCCCAATACTAACAAACATACATAGCTGATATTAGAAATGAGAAATCTGAAATGAGAAAACATTCCAGTACAAGTTACACATTCATTTCCCCCACTGTATGTGGCACTTTAAGTTGTGCGGCATACAGGAGTGATTTCGAGCATGTTGTCATAACCATATTCATCTTCCAAGATGCCAAAAATAGGGTAGAGCCTTGGTCTGCTACTTGAGTATGCACCAGCCATAGAATAGAGAAAAGCTTTTAGTGCAGGTGGGGTCTCCATGAAGGTACATCCTGTGTCGGAGTAGATCAGAGTCCTGGCTTCCACGTCATAGAAGGAGACCTCTCCCTTCTCGTAATCGACAAACACACCAACTGTCTTGGGCTTTTGCCTCAGGTACAGGGGAGTTTTGCTAAAATTATTAGCAAAATATTCATTGTTGAATTGGTTGTAGATTCCACAAAATGTCCAGCGCCCCTCCCCCAGGGTGGGAAAGAAAAACGTCTCCATGTTAATGTACTCTTTGACCACTCCCAATACCCAACCTTTACTCCCACTGACCCGGACTTCATAATAGAACCTGCCTGAGGAAAAACCCTCTTTCCCAAAGGCTAAGGGTTGACGTACAAATCTTCTTACGAACAGCGGAGGCGGAGGCGGTGGGCCTTCACGAAAACTCAGTTGTTTTCCATCGTCAGACACCACGAGTTTGGAATGGGCTGTGTAGTCGTGCAGCGTCACGTCTACCCCATCGTACTGCTGGATCATCATCAGCTTGTCCTTCGGTGGAGTCCACACTTCTTTAACAAACTCATCTGTCATCACTTTCTCCGCTGCATCAGGCTGTTCATCGGCCTCACAACCATCAGATAACCTGACCTCATGAATAAGCATCTCCATCTCATTACGGAGTTTCTTTTCCATATGAGCCACCGCTTTTTTCACCATCCCCACATAACTCTGCCGAGTGATGTCGTAGAGGTCTGATGTCAATGGAGAGGTGGAGTAAGACAGAGGGCTGAATAGGTCCTCAGGGTGTGCAGGGAAGAAGAGAGATGGGGAGCTCTGCAGGAGGTGCAGGTGGTCCTCCGTTTGTAAAAGTTGCTCCATTTCGGATCTTTTCCTCCTCGACTCAGCGACTTCTTGCTCCAGCTGTGTCATGCAGTCTTCAGCCTCCTTCTGTGCTGCTTTCTGCTTCTCCTGGATCACTTTAATCAAATCAGCCTGGCTTCTTTGCAGAGAGACCACCAGAGCAGTGAAAACCTCAGCAATGTCTGCTATCTCTTTCTCAAACTCTTTCTTGCTCTGTTCAACTGACAATTTGAATTCCTTAATACGCCTGGATTTAGCGTTTTCCATCATTTTTATCTCTGACATCACATAGCCCAGCTCAACTTTCCTCTCTTTGAACGCACGCTCTAGTGGAATGGCTTCATGCGTTGCATGGTTGTCTTTTAAGCACATGAAACAAACACACATCTGGTCTTGGCGACAGAAGAGCTCGAACATCTTGTCGTGCATCTTACACACCCTGTCCTCCAGGTTTGACACAGGGTCGATCAGCTGGTGCTTCTTAAGGCTTTTGACTCTCTGATGAGGCTCCAGGTGAAGCTGGCAGTACGACGCCAAACACACCAGGCACGTCTTCTGGGCCTTGAGCTTCGGCTCGAGGCAGATGTCACAGGGCACCTCTCCTGGTTTGGCAAGGGTGTCATTGTTCCCCCTCACCCTCATGTTGTTGAAATGCTCCACCATATCTCTGAACCCTGTGTTGACCTGAAGCTGTGGTCTTTTGCGGAACTTCTTCTTACAGAGGGGACACTGTACCTGGCCACTGCTGGCCCAGTACCCTGTGATACAAGCCTTGCAGTAGTTGTGTCCACATGGAGTAGAGACAGGCTCAGTAAATGCATCCAGACAGATTGAACACAGGAGTTGTTCTTCACACAGGAGACTGCTGGCTGAGGCCATTTCTACATGAGAGGAAAGGATTTGATGATTAGGATTTTCAATTTCAAAAGTATGAGACTTACATTTGGACTCATTAGAAGGTCAAGTGGTACTTGTTTTTTGGTGTTCAAAATTCTTAACACCTGCCTTTTGTAGCATAGCATCCAACACAATATGCAGGTCAGAGCATAAAGGCAACAATTTGTGCAGAGGTGCAGAGGTGGGACACTAGGAAAATATTGGTTTTGGTTAAGACTTGCATTAAATGCTGCTGTAGATATACTGTAGGTTGGATTCAACATGCAAAAGGTTGTCACCAAAACACCTGTACATACTGTTGTTACAGTGATTGTCTGATCAGTTTATGCCCCTTACTGAACTCAAACAAAACAGTTTCTAGCAACTACTTGGCCCAAAAAGCCTGAGAAAGCATGATGGCAGAATTAGCAATGAAGACATTTACAAAGCCATTCAAGCAGTAATCAAGAGATTTGTTGAGCAAGATGTGCGTCTCAAGTGATTTGTCCTCCGCAAAGAGGCCAACACACAAGCTGCAGAGGAAAATAAAGAGGAAATTGGAAAATATTAGAGACATCTGGAAAAGAAAACAGCTCTCTGGCTGAACTGAACTAGTAGAATGCAAGATACAAGAGGAGATGGGATCTCAGGCTTCTGGGCTCGTCTGAGAAAGAAAATTAATTTACAAGGGATTTGGGAGTTGTAATTGCCATTTTTACCAGGGTTATTCCAGTGGCGGTAGATAAACTCTGGGAATCGGTTGACACAGTTCATCGCCTAGGCAAGAAAAACCGATGCGGCGCACAACAAAATGCCCAACATCATCCAGTTTGCACTGCGGACTGTCAGAGACGATGTCTGGAAGAAATCAAAAGATCAGCAAGGGTCAGCAAAAAAGTCAAAATTCACAGTTTAACATCAGAATTTTATAACCACTTTTGGAATGACATTAAAGATCTGTTACATAAAGCTTTTACAGAATGTATAGAAAAGTGATGTTTCTCCCCCACAATAAAAACTGTTAATAACCCTACTACTTAAACCAAATAAGGATTTACTGTAACTTGACAACGAGATTACAAACTACTCTTGTAATCAACTTTAACATGTTTTGGTCAAACCGGTTGCTTACCTGATTGTTAATCACCGTGAATCTTTTGAGTAATCAATATTGTTGATTATGAATTTCGTATCTTTCAATTCACAAATTATACTGTGTTTTTTTTCCTTTCTCTCCAGGGCATCTACAGGGTAGTCTGAGCTTAAATCTGAACAAATGTGAACTACTACCACTGTACAGATTCATATGTCAATTCCTTAACACTTAAAAGTGAAATATTTAGACATAAACTTATTAAAAGATGGGAAGAACCTGAAACTATTGAACATCAGTTTTATTTATGTCCAATCACACTACAATTTTTGGCAATATCTGAATAATTAGGAACATATTAAAATTGAAAATGTCACACAACAAATTCTAATACACAAAGATAACCTCTCCAGAGAAATGTCTAATATGATGCAACAGCATAATAATTATGGGTAAATATCATATCAATTCATGTAAACGAAAAGAAAACCCGCTGGTTTCAAAATAAATTGAAAATATTTTTTTCTACAAATAGTGGCTGATACAACCAGCTAGTTAAAAAACTGTAATTATATTAATTCTATAATGCCTTGTATTATTTTTCACTATGTTCATGTAGTATTTTATTTTTATTTATTTATATATTTTTATGTATTGTCATATAGCCTTGCTGTTTTGAATCTGTTAATATTGTTTTTAAGGAATGCACTGAATTGTTCTGAATCAAGTTGAAAAAAAGAAAAAAAGGTCTACGTCGTACAATGCTACGTAGACACTATTGGACGTCTTTAAAAGGCAAAAGGATTTGCTCAACATACTGCTCGAGTTTCCCCAGTGTTGTGTCTTTTAAACGCAAAATTATTTGCGTAACGTAGCCTACTGCAAAACATTTTTCACCTACAATAACATCATTTTAAAAAGTTAATCTCTGCAGGCTCACCAAATTTCACAAATGAAAACAACAATAAAGAACTACAATCATCAACTGGATTATTCTCTTACAATGACGGAAGAGGGAAAAGTCATAAACAGACATAGATGGTTATAGTCATACTTGAGGATAGATAAGCCGAACAAAATCGGAATTGTATCGCGCTAGCTGGCAATGTCAGAGGGAAAATAAAGTCCCTGCGGTCAGTGACACTACAGGAAAACAACGTTTGTGCTCAACTGCGAACTATGCATGTGAAAAAATTAGCAATAAAAACAGTTCAAAGTACAATAGGACTTCAACTATACCTGCAGAAGTCTGTTGCAGGGGCGAGGTTCCCTTTATTAGGCGTTCGTGTTTACTTTCGTTTCTTGAGAAATAGCAGCCCCTACGCCCTCTATCGGCCTTATAGAGAGGCGAAGTCCCCTCCCTTTCGGTGGATCTCATAGGACCTTATTTCATAAAATAAATATGTACGGTTGTAAATAGGTAGGGACATATAATTGTTTGATCTCCTGTGAATTGAGCCATGAATTAGCCTATGACGTTTGTCAATGTATCAACCTCCAGAGATACATCCGATCTTGTCTCTGTCGTTCGGTCTGTTTGATTACCTCACTGTGGAAAATGGCACAAACCAAAAGCTACCATCCGATGGTATATTTAATAGAAATCTGAAATGATTTACAGTATTGTATTATTTGATGCCTATCCATACTTTTTCTTTATTTGCTGTAAATTATGTATTCAAAACATGGAGTCATCAGCACACAATTTACACTATTGTAGTGCTACCAATGTATACATAATAGTATAGTAGACAGGCAGTTGGGTCTAGAACTTGACCAGTGACTTTTACTATGATGGGGCAAGCAAAATACTCTTTCTTACTCTTAATTATGACTTAATTAATTGCCAAATATTCAGAACAAAACTGTGATAATTATTTTGAATGCTCTTTTTTTAAACTTTTGCTTGTGTTTTATTTGTTGATTTAGTTTGCTGTAGTAAGCACCTTCGATGAGGCTGATGTTCTACTAGGGATACCCTAAATGCCATTGCCAAAGGGCTATCCTGCTCACATTACATTTATCCATATACATATATATATACATACATACATAGCTTTCAAAAGCAATGACATTAACTGAAAGAAAAAGTGTATTTAACACCTTTATTAAGCTACGTATTTATGTAGTACTCATAAAATAAGCTATAGTTTAATAACATGTAAGACAGGAGGCTACAACAGTTCTATTAAAAGATAGACAATAATGTTAAAGTCAAGAAAGAAGGCAAAAAGTCGACTGTATGCATGTTATGAGCTTTGGTGAGTTGGTCTGTGTGGTAGTAAAATCTAAAGTTATAATAATCAGCAGGAGTGTGTGCGTCAGTCAGTCAGTGAATGCGCATCATGAGCCATGGGAAGTGTCCAGTGCGCTGCATGCCGAAGGTACTGATGAAGAAGTTGAGGACTGTGGTGATGAAGACTATGATGGTCGTTACGTTGTTCAGGTAATCCAGGCGTCTGTGCAGGGTGGAGTTATTCAAATCCCGACGGCCTGTGACACACGCACGCACGCACGCACACACACAAAAAGAGAGGGTTCAAAAATTCACTTGGTTCTGACACACACAGAGACTTCTAGTTTGGTCTGGATGCTCTACATTATGATTACCTTAAATAAACAAATGGACAAACTACATGTCCACTTCTCTCCTTCAAACACTGACATCTTTTTACACTTATGGACACACACACACACACACACACACACACACACACACACACACACACACACACACACACACACACACACACACACACACACAATAGCTTGTGATATTAGGCCCATGTTCACTCTGTTACTTTACAATTAAGCAATCATTAGCAAAAAAACACAATAAGCATAGCTTCTGTTAAATCACTACATTTATTCAGCTTTTTGGACGAGAATGTGTACGATGCCTCTTATTTATATTACCCTGGTTTGTGTCTGGTATTGAACCTCAAAATAGTTTTTTTTAATGTCAAACAAGTTTTTAAAAGAAGTTATATTTAAAAAGAAAATCTGTTTTTATAATTTTACCAATAACCAAACAATGGGGAAACACAATTGTAAAAAAGTTTGAAATACACATAATGGAACACAATTTTTCCACAAGCAGGTTATTGCAGTAAATAAAACAATGCATATTCACATAGATATTCAGTTGTTAAAGTGAAAATATTTTTAGTTGGATTACAGTGTGAATAAAATTTTAAAAGCCTGAATAATAAATGATGATGTTTGAACATGTGCAAATTGTCTGTGAATTGTCAGCAGTGAATTTCAACTTTGAATCAATATGTTTAAGTGTGTGTACAGATGAAATACACTGAGTGCATATGTGGTTGTGTGTATGTGTTTCA
Organism: Perca flavescens; assembly: GCF_004354835.1. Taxonomy (NCBI): domain Eukaryota; kingdom Metazoa; phylum Chordata; class Actinopteri; order Perciformes; family Percidae; genus Perca; species Perca flavescens. Next base: position 12,981,688 of record NC_041353.1, on the reverse strand, counting down.
GAAGTGGAGTCGAGCCAGCAGCCAGCGGAAGAAGCCAGTCCTTTTGGATCCGAAGAAGCTGACGAAGAAGTTAACCACCGTGGTGACGAAGATGACGCCTGTAGCAAGGTTGTTCAGGTAGTCGAGTCGTTTCTGATTGGACACCACATTTAGGTCCCTGCGGGCTACAGCACACACACACACACACACACACACACACACACACACACACACACACACACACACACACACACACACACACACACACACACACACACAAACACACATACACACAATTTCAAACACTTCAAACACATCCACCCATACACACCCATTCATTGGATGCATGCCTATTCACATGTAGGCCTACATACACTTACAATTACCCCTTACAATCATACAGTAATGCATTCATACAAACAGCAATATAGTTCAGACACGCGCCCTCCAGCCTCTGTCTAGTTTATATGACATTTTGACCCTCACTCAATAAGTATAATTTACTGTAATACTGCCCTGGAGCAAGGAACTCCCAGCTGTTCCAATCAGAGTAAGCTACTTCGTTGCAGACTTTTCTGAAGTGAAATTTTACTGCTCACTTAGTTCTAGCTTTGTCAGAAAAAAATAATTTTGAGCCTAAGGAGCTGAAGGCGAGACAAACCATTGTGTGGGTGAAATACCTGTCAATAACAGCTAACACAGTTGTCTTAATGAGGCACATGTAAGTCAATGCAAAGACAATTTGACACAAACAGATGACGCTGCCAGCAGTAGACGTTTGCTTCCACATTCAGCCTTGAGGCTGAATTCTGAAGCAAACTTCCAGTGTGAATGTGTGTATATTTATGTGCAAAGGTGTGCAACACCTCTGGTCACGCTATAGTAATGCAATTTAGTTAGCAACTGTGTATGAATGGGTACAGATTAAAAAAGCTGCCTCTGTGTGTGTGGAGGATTTGAAACATCTGTGCTCTGGAGCCATCTGGTGGTTGTATCAAGAATGACAGTGTGGCAAACAGCAATGCACGATAAACATGCACGTTTACATTCTGAATGTACGTACAGTGTGTGAATGTGTCTGCTGAGGGTGTTTCATAGAATGAAACGCTGAAGCAGCCATCGCAGGAAGCAGCTGCGTTGTGTGCCGAAGGCGGCTTTGATGATGTTGACGATGAGGGTGAGGAAGATGATGCCCGTGGTCAGATTGTTCAGGAAGTTTAACAACCGCTGACAAGAGGGGAGGAGGGTCAGCTCAAAACGAGCTGCATCACACACACACACACACACACACACACACACACACACACACACACACACACACACACACACACACACACACACACACAGGGTTGTAACAGCCCGTCAATGACCATGTCAGTCTTTCATTTTCAATTCCTAAACCATCTGACCAATTGCTGGTTGGTCCCTTGGCCTCGTCCATTCATACTGAATAAAAACATCAGAGTACAGAATACTGTAGTTGATTAGTACTTTAAGTAGAACAATAAGTCACACTTCTTGAGTGTGTGTGTGTGTGTGTGTGTGTGTGTGTGTGTGTGTGTGTGTACAGAGTTTAGTCCTACGTTGAATGAGTCACAAAGTTGATCTACTTTCCAAAAAAAGATCTACATGTCCCTCTTATCCCTACATCAGAAAGTCAGAAATGCATCCTGGCAAAGAGGCCGGTGCGCTCCATCCCAAAGATGGAAATGAAGATGTTGGAGATGAAGATGAGGAAGATGATGACGGTTGTGGTGTTGTTCAGGCTGTCCAGTTGCTTCTGGTTGGCCTCTTCGTTAACATCTCGGCGAGCTGCAATGAGCACACACATGTACACACACACACACCAAAAACAAAAACTACACAAAAATAATAAACTACACAAAGGGGCAGAGAAGTATTCCATTGCCAATGTTTTTACTTTTATCATAATTGATACATATGTTTTTTTTTTTATGTTGCACAAAGAATATGTTTGGTTGCTGCCAAAATGGACAAGGAAGTGACTGGACTTCTATCTACACTGCTTGTATTTTCACAACAAATCAATGTGTCAGTTTATTAGTATGTTAATATGATTGGTTAAAAACATGGAGCAGGGATTTCTGAAGAAGGTGGTCTTTTGATTGGCTCACCAATGATGATGATCAGGACTCCAGCCACTATCTGGAGAGCCAGGGAGAAAGAGATGAGCGTCAGGACAGCAGCGTAGTACCTGAAAAGGAGAGAGAAAAAAGTTGAGGCCACAATAAACGTGATGATTCAGGAAGTTGAACTCTGATAAATCTCTACAATATTTTAAGATGCATATTTTCTCCTTGACCAAAAAGGTCCTTTCTACTTTTAGCTGAATTTGCAGTGGAACTTCTTCTGTACACACTAAATGTAAAACAGTTTTCTCTCTTTGCCGCTCAAACCCCCTTACTGTACCTGTATCCAGCTCCCTGTTCAATGACGGTCTTCATGTGTGTGATGTTAGCCAGGAACAGAGCGATGTCCAACATGCCCTCAGCTGCTGTCTTCTTCGTGGCATACAGGTTCATGTTCAGATTAGAGGGTGAACCTCCCTGAAAGAGAGAGATACAGACGTCAGATTTCAAGTGGCCATTCCCACCCTTTGCACCCTTACGCTGAGGTTTTACTGTCAGTGCTAAAGACAAGTTTGACTCACTGAAACTGTGAATGTAGAATACTGAATGCACAGCTTCTTAATGGTTTTTGCTAACTCAGTTGTCCACTCATCATGTCTGTATAATGAGTTTTGTATCTGCCAAAAAGTTACGCAGCATTGGTTTTATTTTTTTGTTAGATGTCAAGATAATTAACTTATGACCTGGAGATACCTGATGAAATAAAATGATTGCCCCTGCTCTCCCTATAATGTGCCATCCACATGAGTCCCATCAAGATCTGGCCAGCATGTGAGAAACCCTTGCTACGGGGACATATTGTAGGGACCGGACACCTGGCTGTTACTGCACCGTCCCCTTTGCTTCCTTTAAAAGACCGAAGACAGAGGGCAATATAGAGAGAACAACAGGAGAAGGTGAATGAAGAAAAGAAAGCAAGAGTGAAGACAAAAGAAGGGAGATGGAAAAAACAAGTGCCAAAGAAAATCAGAGAAGAGAATCTCCAAGTTCCTGACCAGAAGAGGGCAGCAAAGACCAAGAATACTATCCGAATACTGCCAGAAAAAAAAAGCATAGTCTGTCTGATAAGATGAGTGTGTTCATAGTTTTATTTATTTATTTTTGCAACCAAAGTCAAGCCAGAAATCACTGTCCAAGTCAACAAGATATTAATTTCATTCGGCAGTACATTTGTTATCAAAATATAACTCTTATCACTGCTTAATGTAATAATTAAACCATACATAAATCATCATTGTCGTCTCAGAAGCCACTCCACTGTATTCCAGCAAGTGTTTCCCTTTTTTTGGCAACTCAGAAATAGAAAATAATATTTTTTTCTCATGACTGACTAGCTAAGATGAGATATTTCAGAAATCGACTGTGTGTGTATGTGTGTATGTGTGTGTGTGTGTGTGTGTGTGTGTGTGGAAGAAGAAAGCCTTTAACATCATTATAAAGCCTATCCAATTATTGCTCTGCTATAGTGCACAGACTGCAGATGCACATATTGGATTACTTAACACTGAGCTACAGATTGAAGCATTCTGTCCACAAATGAATCATTTTACCTGAGACTGTGTCAGTGTAGTTTGAAACAGTGCAGTCTGTTTTTCTTTAGGCTCCACAGAAACAGAGATGTGTTGAGGGCAGACATAGATCACATTATGTACTGTAAAGCCAATCATGTGGACTCTTGGGACACATTGCCTACTTTATGACCTCACTCGGCTGTAATGTGCTTTACTGCTCCAAAATAAATAGAACATTGACACCGTGCATGTACAGTAACAGTACTCTGTTTTTATGTATTAAGCCACTTTTGCCTCTGCAAGTGTTTGGCCAACACTCATACGGACTTGTTCATCTGAAGCATACTGAGCCCTTAATCAACAGTCAACAGTTGCCATGTGTGCACATAAAGAAGCACTCTAGTACTGGACTGGAGAAGGCACACGTGCTAGTGTGGTGCATGTAAACACAGTGTGGGCTGAGATCATGTGCCTTGGTTTCATTTCTTTTACTCGGACAACACTAGCTCTTGCAAACTTGTATGTAGCTAACCATGAGTCCATCGCCCCGTGAGTACTGGCACTGTGCACTTTGGGAACAAATATTTTCCATTGAAAGTATTCATATGAGTCTATGTCTTATCATACTGTAAGCATGCCTTGATTTCTGGAACAAGATGTTGACGTTGTGATTTTCACATTCAGGTTTTGGACTCTTCGAGTGCCACAAAAGCAAAGCAAACCCGGCCATCTGCGTAAGAGGAAAAGTAAGTTGTTGTTTTTTTGTTGGTATTTTTGGATAACCTGCAACTTGCAGGTTATCCAAATGTTTACTGATCCCAGGATTTAATTTAAAGTCTAATTAACATCTTTCTGACCCTCTTCAAACTAGTACACATGTGGTATATTTTTGTGCTGGAAATCTTGATTTCATCCCCCCCACAGCCTGTGTTACGGTACAGTTTGATCCAGACTGGTATAATCTCCCAGAAATTATGAAGCAATTCCTAGAACTGTAAGACTGTCAAAACACTATGAACACGTGTAACGTGGCCTTTTGTATGTTTTTTCTGTGTGTGTGTGTGTGTGTGTGTGTGTGTGTGTGTGTGTGAAAGACAGAGAGAGAGAGAGAAGTGAGTAGAAAAAAGAAGGAAAAACACGAGGAAGTGAAAAAGACTCAGATATAGAAACGGGCCGAGAGTGAGAGAAAACGTATGTACTGTATTTATACTGGCCTGTTTCCATCTTTTCTCCTTCGGGGACTCGTGTGGTTACACTTTATCAACATCAGCCTTTGGCACGGCGCCAAAACACACACACACACACACACACACACACACACACACACACACACACACACACACACACACACACACACACACACACACACACACACACACACACACACACTACTGATAGTCCAACAAGACACACAAGAAAAAATTTGAATGTCATAGAGTTTTACAGGCCATGTGTGTTCACTTAGTGCTTAATCTGAATTCATGAAATTATTATTTTACTCTTTGTTTTCACCGTACAGATAGGCGAGAGATAGCTCCTTTATTTACAACAGAAGAAGTGGTTTGCACGAGGGCAGCAGGGCTACATAAATTTATCCCCAGAAGCTGTGAATTACCAGTTGGCCTCAGGGCTGCTACATCCTAAACGTCCAGGGCTGACTACCTGGCTCAGCTTTTGCTTTCTTAGCGTAGCTTTCTCTGATGAACATCAATTATTACTAATAATAATACTTACAGTATTATCCCTAATCACTTAACAGCTGCTCACTATTAAGGGTTAAACAGATACAGCATAGTAGTGTCATTAACAATTTGATCCTTAGAACCAAGCCAATTAATTGGCTAAATACAGTAACAATGTCTAAGGCTAACAGTAGAAAATGTTAATAATAATATTATATATATATATATATATATATATATATATATATATATATATATATATTATTATATAACTCCTACACAGTACTGAGCAGTGTCAGTAAAATTACTTCTGTACACACAGAAGTTCTCTTTTTTTCCCACTGGTTTTTGTGGACGTATGGTATTTATAAAATTAATGCTTCCTAGAAATCCAGAATCCTTGTAAAACTTCCATTCCTGAAATTCACTGATCCACAACCCTGGATCCAGGGCCATATTACATAATGTACACATACCCAGACCAGCCCTGCACACATACCTAAACCACATACTGGATGTATACCTGTATGAGGCACATACAAGAATATGTTGTTCCACATGTACATGCACATGTACAGGTACAGGTACAGTATGCATATTTGTGCCACCAATATGCACAAAAACAACTGCAAAGTCTTTACACTTCTAACTGCACATAAACACACACAAATATACACTATAGACCACATGAGGGGCCCCCCCTCAACCTCACATGAAGTGCTCCTCCCCTGGACTCCTATTGGTTTCTATAACAGCCAATAGCAAGGAAAGCCCAGCTAGGAGTGGAGCTCTGGTTTTCTTTCAATATGTTTTTTTTTTGTTTTTACTGTCAGTCTGTCTCTCCATCTGTCTCAGTGCTTGCCTATTTGACTGTTTTTTTTCTTTTTCTTTTTCTTCTTCTGCATTTTTCCAAAGCTCTCTCTGCCTGAAGGCATCATCTTTCTGTTTGGCTTTATTATAACTGCCATTTAGGGTGTGGGAGCAGGAAGAAGGGGGAAAGGAGGAGAAAGCAGAAAAGCAGATGAAGAGAAACAGATAGCAACACAAAGAAAGGAGTCAGCATGAAGGGAGGAAGAGAGGGAGTGACAAAGAGATGAGTTGTGTTTTTGCTTGCTGGCTAAGTGGAAGCAGAACAGTGTCTGAGTTACTACTTACTCGAATGATTTGGGCTGTAAACATGCTTCAGTTTTTACCTGAGACCCTAACCTAACCTTAACCTTTCGATGACTTTTTCCACATGATTTTCAAAGGACAAATCACAGGTCAGTTAGATAACCCTGAGCAGACTTAACAGCACCTGTTCAAAGTTATAATCCTGAAGATTTCATTTATCAAACCCAATTGTTATGCTATTCATGTAATTTTTTCAAATGCTGCCCCAAATGTTTATTATATGGGTAATTTTGAATGGAATGCTGGACATATATTATTAATTATTAAAACACACCTGGTGCAAAAGTGTCAATGTTGTGTTTCGACAGAGCAAAACTGAACTTTTTCACATCACCCAGAATTCCATTGACCACTGAGTGCCAGCCGAACATCATCTCTCCGTATTTTTTGTGTTAGTTGGTTTATTTTAGTGGACACGGGTCAGCACGTGAAATGCTGCGCTTCAGGTTATTTGTTTGTCTGTATGTGTGTGTGTGTGTGTGTGTGTGTGTGTGTGCTGATGATAGGTTGGGGCAGTGGGCATGTCAGTGAATAGACTTATTATTTTAGAGACAAACACAAATCAACACAGGCACACACACACACACAGTCACACACGTCATTTCTGTCCGACTCATGCAGTAGGTTCACAACTAACCCAGCTCTACCCCACGGATAACGATCCTCCTGCTGACTGGCCGATAATAAGCAAAACTTTTAAATTATTGTGAGTCTTCCTGCTGAGTCCTTTATGTCACTGTGAATTTGAGCACACCTCTTTGTCCTTTTTTACCCTTCCCCTCTTCCTTTCCTATTTACTATCACATAAACCATTGTTAAACCCTCTCCGGGAACCATCACCTTATCGTGGTGGAGAGGTTTGTGTGTCCCTATGAACCTGAGGGCTGTGTTGTCTGGAGCTGTGTGCTCCTGGTAGGGTCTCCCAAGGCAAAGTGGTCTCAGGTGAGGGGCCAGACAAAGAATGGTTCAAAAACCCTATGAGCCAACATAGAAGAGGTGAAGTTACCCTGCCCGGAGGAAGCCCGGGGCCCCCGTCTGGAGCCAGGCCCAGATGGCGGGCTCGTCAGCGAGCACCTGGTGGCCGGGTTTGCCACGGAGCCCGGTCGGGCACAGCCCGAAGAAGCAACGTGGCAACTCCCTCTCCATCCCATGGGCCCACCACCTGTGGGAGAAACCGCTGGGGTCGGGTGCGCTGCCACATGGGTGGCAGTGAAGGTCACGGGCCTCGACGGACCAGACCCGGGCCGCAGATGCTGGCTCTGGGGACGTGGAACGTCACCTCTCTGTGGGGGAAGGAGCCGGAACTGGTGCGGGAGGTGGAGCGCTACCGGTTAGATCTGGTGGGGCTTACCTCTACGCACATTCTCGGTTCTGGAACCATACTCCTGGATAGGGGTTGGACTCTTTTCTTCTCCGGATTTGCCCAGGGTGGGAGGCGCCGGGCGGGTGTGGGGATACTCACAAGCCCCCGGCAAAGCGCCGCTACGTTGAAGTTTACCCCGGTGGACGAGAGGGTCGAGAGGCGTGATTGGGAGGAACGGCCTCCCTGATCTAAACCAGAGTGGTTGTTTGTTGTTGGACTTCTGTGCTAGTCATGGATTGTCTATAACGAACACCATGTTCGAACATAGGGATGCTCATAAGTGTACTTGGTACCAGAGCACCCTAGGCCAAAGGTCAATGATACATTTTATAACCGTTTCATCTGATCTGAGGCCATATGTTTTGGACACTCGGGTGAAGAGAGGGGCGGAGCTGTCAACTGATCACCATCTAGTGGTGAGTTGGGTCAAGGGGTGGGGGAAGACTCTGGACAGACCAGGTAAGCCCAAACGGGTAGTGCGGGTAAATTGGGAACGTCTTGAGGAGGCCCCTATCCAACAGACTTTCAACTCACACGTCCGGCGGAGCTTTTCGTGCATCCCTGTGGAGGCTGGGGGCATTGAACCCGAGTGGACAATGTTCAAAGTTTCCATTGGTGAAGCTGCCGCGAGGAGCTGTGGTCTTAGGGTCTTAGGTGCCTCAAGGGGCGGTAACCCACGAACGCCGTGGTGGACACCGGTGGTCAGGGAAGCCGTCCAACTGAAGAAGGAGTCTTTCCGGGATATGTTATCCCAGAGGACTCCGGAGGCGGTTGCAGGGTACCGAAGGGCCCGAAGGGCTGCAGCCTCTGCCGTGAAAGAGGCAAAGCAGCGGGTGTGGGAGAAGTTTCGAGAAGACATGGAGAAGGACTTTTCGGTCCAAGGTGCTTCTGGAAAACTGTTCGCCACCTCAGGAGGGGGAAGCGGGGAACCATCCAAGCTGTGTACAGTAAGGATGGGACACTGTTGACCTCAACTGAGGAGGTAATAGGGTGGTGGAAGGAGCACTTTGAGGAACTCCTGAATCCGACTAATACGCCCTCTATGTTAGAGGCAGAGCTGGAGGATGATGGGGGATCATTGTCAATTTCCCAGGCGGAAGTCACTGATGTAGTCAAACAACTCCACAGTGGCAAAGCCCCTGGGATTGATGAGATCCGTCCAGAAATGCTCAAGGCTCTGGGTGTGGAGGGGCTGTCCTGGTTGACACTTCAACATTGCGTGGAAGTCTGGGACAGTGCCAAAGGAGTGGCAGACCGGGGTGTGTGCCAATTACAGGGGTATCACACTTCTATGCCTCCCTGGTAAAGTCTACTCCAAGGTGCTGGAAAGGAGGGTTCGGCCGATAGTCGAACCTCGGGTTGAGGAGGAACAATGCGGATTCCGTCCTGGTCGTGGAACAACGGACCAGCTCTTCACTCTCGCAAGGATCCTGGAAGGAGCCTGGGAGTATGCCCAACCGGTCTACATGTGTTTTGTGGATCTGGAAAAGGCGTATGACCGGGTCCCCCGGGAGATACTGTGGGAGGTGCTGTGGGAGTATGGGGTCAGGGGGTCTCTTCTCAGGGCCATCCAATCTCTGTACGACCAAAGTGAGAGCTGTGTCCGGGTTCTCGGCAGTAAGTCGGACTCGTTTCAGGTGAGGGTTGGCCTCCGCCAGGGCTGTGCTTTGTCACCAATCCTGTTTGTAATATTTATGGACAGGATATCGAAGCGTAGTCGGGGTGGGGACGGGTTGCGGTTTGGTGGGCTGGGGATCTCATCGCTGCTCTTTGCAGATGATGTGGTCCTGATGGCATCATCGGCCTGCGACCTTCAGCACTCACTGGATCGGTTCGCAGCAAAGAGTGAAGCGGTTGGGATGAGGATCAGCACCTCTAAATCTGAGGCCATGGTTTTCAGCAGGAAACCGATGGAGTGCCTACTCCAGGTAGGGAATGAGTCCTTACCCCAAGTGAAGGAGTTCAAGTACTTTGGGGTTTTGTTCGCGAGTGAGGGGACAATGGAGCGGGAGATTGGTCGGAGAATCGGTGCAGCGGGTGAGGTATTACATTCAATCTATCGCACCGTTGTGACGAAAAGAGAGCTGAGCCAGAAGGCAAAGCTCTCGTTCTACCGGTCAGTTTTCCTTCCTACCCTCACCTATGGTCATGAAGGCTGGGTCAAGACCGAAAGAACGAGATCCAGGGTACAAGCGGCTGAAATGGGTTTCCTCAGGAGGGTGGCTGGCGTCTCCCTTAGAGATAGGGTGAGAAGCTCAGTCATCCGTGAGGAGCTCGGAGTAGAGCCGCTGCTCCTTCGCGTCGAAAGGAGCCAGTTGAGGTGGTTCGGGCATCTGGTAAGGATGCCCCCTGGGCGCCTCCCTAGGGAGGTGTTCCAGGCACGTCCAGCTGGGAGGAGGCCTCGGGGAAGACCCAGGACTAGGTGGAGGGATTATATCTCCAACCTGGCCTGGGAACGCCTCGGGATCCCCCAGTCGGAGCAGGTTAATGTTGCTTGGGAAAGGGAAGTTTGGGGTCCCCTGCTGGAGCTGCTCCCCCCACGACCCGATACCGGATAAGCGGACGAAGATGGAGGGATGGATGGATAAACCATTGTTTTCTTCTTGACTCCACTTCCTGCATTCTGCTTTCATAGAAGGCTAGAAAGGCACAAAACTGTGAAGTGATAGGACAAGATGAGATACCAACCTCTTCTATACAAAGGATTGTAATTGGCAGGAGTAAAAAATAACTAGTGGGAATATATGTGTATTACACGCTACTCTGATTATAGTACTGTCAACATTAGTTCCGGTTTCAATCAAAAACAGAATAACGACAATATTCTCATCTTTAACCATATTTCTTTTAACTATGTTCTCTTTACTTCTTTTCATCTATATATGTGATCCTCCTGTCCTCTTCTGCCTCTCTGTGATGATCAAAGTATCTTCCTTCTATTATCCAATGGAGGGCGAACTGTTACACAGCAGGATGGATGCCTCAGTAATTGCTGGGAAGGATGTATGCAGAGTGTGTGTGTGTGTGTGTGTGTGTGTGTGACTTTAGTTTTAGGCCTTGAGAACAGGGGCGTAGCACAAAATTCTGGGCCCTGTAGAAAGGTATTTTCTATGGGCCCCTCCCCGCCTCCACAGCTATTCCAGCATCTTTTTGGGCCCTCTTCCCTTTTTCCCCCCAGTCCAAAGCCCCTGCTTGAGAGTGAGGACATTTTTGAACATTGAGACTCATTTCTTCTAAGGTCTGTTTGAGAGACTTGTAGAGTTAAATTTAGCTGTACTCAAATACAGCCTTATTTACTTGAATATTTCCATTTTCTGCTTTTTTATAGTTCTACATGCAGAGGGAAAATATTATACTTTATACTTAGTTACTTAGATGCTTGTTACTTTACAGATTAACTTTTTTATATAAAATCACATGATCAGTTTGCAAAATATAATGCTTTGTTACAGATTAAACTACCTAATAATCAATAAAGTTGTTAATAATCACTCCAACTTTTACCAGCTACAAATGATTTTTAAACACATTTGTGCATCGGGATAATAATCAACAACAACAATAAAATATTTAACAATACAACTCTGCCAAGGGCCGTCCTGCAGTGTAATGTGTATCTTTACTTATAGTACTTTAAGTACATTTTGCTCGCTACATGACATGTAGGAGATAGAAGCACTGGGTATATTAACAAACCACACAACCTCAGTGACCTTTGATCTCTCACCCCCAGTGGGGAGACCCTGGACTGCACAGACCCTAGTCTATATCCTCAATATTCCACTTCCGGGATTGCTCCGCTGCCGCAGGTTGTGTTGGAATTTTAAACTCCAGTCGATTGATGAGAACTATGATTAACTGCTCCTCAGATCTCTGCATGGTAAATTGTGACATCTAGCTTGACTATCTATCCAATCAGAATTTTCTCTCGCACGACTAAAACAACTTTTGAACGTACACGTTCCACCAAAACAAGTTCCTTCCCGAGGCTATTTTGCAGCGGCTCCGTTTGGAGCTTAGCGCCGCCTATGACGATCGTGATTGGTTTAAAGAAATGGCAATTAACCAGAGCACGTTTTTCTCCCATCCCAAAATGCCATGTGGACTAGCCAGACCCTCCTACGCTCCGCAGCGTGTGGATGGTCTGGCAAAGCGAGACTACACAGACCCACACACAGCGTCATGATGTCACCCGCAAGCACAGAGAATAACGTGAACATTTATTAATTTGAACTATGATTTAACATGACACATACAGACACAGAGTAACTGCTACATTTGACAACACGCAAGTGTGTTTCTGTGAGTGTGTGTGTGTGTGTGTCTGCATTTGAACTTCTATCTACCACGTGGGAGTAAGAGAAAAAGCGTGGCAGTGATCTAATATCAGTTGACTCGCTGCATTCCTGACCATAACCACATGGTGTAACAGAGTTTCCCATATCAATGACTCAGCCAGCAGGCCCCTCCGGGCCCCTGCAGTGGCATCCTACAGAAACCTTACAAAGGGTCGCATTTCCAATGGGCAGATTTTACAGATATGATATTACTGTATAAAGCTTTTATTGCTAAATTGCCACACTGATGGTCAAATGAAAGAAAAACAATGACTTTTGCTTTATCGCAGACAGGAAATTTAGCATCATGATTTCACTTTTCAGGCATTGAAAGGACATTTCTGGTTAATGCAACCTACATCTGTCATATTGTATCAACAATAGGATTGAAATCTCCAAGTGAATTGATGAGATCTGGGAATGCAGCAATATGAAGAAAAATAAGTCTTACAGGACAGAACAAGAAGGCCTTGGTGTTATAATAATCAAAAACCCAAGTTCTAATAAACCAGAATGATCTTTGTACAGAAGAAAAAACGTTTTTATTATTATTTGTCACATACAATTGTACAGTACAATGTAGTGACATTGAATTCCTGCATTTAACCCATCCTAAGTATAGGCGCAGTGGACAGCTGCATACAGCATCTGAGGAGCAACTTGGGGTTCAGTGTCTTGCTCAAGGACACTTTGACATGTGGCCGGAGAAGCCTGGGATCGAACCACCAATCTTGTGGTTGAGGGCTGACCCTCTCTAGCGCTGTATTTGGGGTTTGTGTTAAAAATACTAATCAAACAAACTGGCACCGTGTTGAGGAAAGAGCTGTCTAAAATATGAGGCAGACTTTGCCAATGGCTCCAGGGGCTATCAGTAGTTGTGTGCGTGTGTGTGTGTGTGTGTGTGTGTGTGTGTGTGTGTGTGTGTGTGTGTGTGTGTGTGTGTGTGTGTGTGTGTGTGTGAGAAAAAGCCCATGAACACCTGGTTCTCCACTGACGTCAGCCATGCTGGAAGAGTCTGTTAGGTAAGAGGTTGACACACACATATATATATGCATGCTAAATACCCTTGAAGAAATGTGTGCCAGATGTGTGTGTGTGTGTGTGTGTGTCAGGTGGGTATGCAAATAGCATGTGCACCATTGGTGTGTTCTTCATCACACTGCATGCTGTCATGGCAACTTTGCAAACACACACATAAACACATATGTTCTTAGTGTGCAGAATTACATCCACTAGAGCAAGTCCCACAATGAGCTTTCCTTAGTATGTGCCATTTCTGTGTCTGTAGCTTTAAATGCTATTGAGGAGGAGAGAGGGGGGCAAGGTGGAGGTTGGGGGTGTGGCCTTGACCAACTGCCACTTTGCTAGTTTGAAAGACATGATGTCTCTCTCTCATGGGTGGGCCAAATTCTCTGGGCGGGCAAAGCAGAGAAAGGGGAGATAACCTTGCTCCTTATGACCTCATAGGGAGCAAGATTCCAGATCGGCCCATCTGAGCTATCATTTTCTCAAAGGCAGAGCAGGATACCCAGGGCTCGGTTTACACCTATCACCATTTCTAGCCACTGGGGGACCATAGGCAAGCTGGGGGAACACATATTAATGTTAAAAAACCTCATAAAGTGAAATTTTCATGCCATGGGACCTTTAAACTCATTTAAGTCCTTCCACTAAAACTCTCATTACGTTTTGCACCACCATTTATCATTTTCCTTCTATCCAACTCCTCATACTCCTCAAGCTGCTCCTTCATATTAGGTAAATCAGTTTAGTTTTGATTTGTTATATAGCATGCAACCCTGAAATAAATAAAAAAAAGGTAAATATTAGATCGAAGAACCAGCCAAGTTACAACCAGCGTTGGAGAAGGTTTTGATCATATGTTGTGGGAACTGTTCTATCTTCACCCTTTTTCCAACTACTTCCATCTCAAACTGAAAAAAACAAATGTGGCATTTGAGTGAAAACACCGACAAACAGCTGGAAATTGAAATGTCGATGTAATTTGAATGATGAAATTGCTGTTTTTGCAAATAGCATGTGCACCATTGGTGTGTTCTTCATCACACTGCATGCTGTCATGGCAACTTTGCAAACACACACATAAACACATATGTTCTTAGTGTTTAGAGGCACTTCTTTTATAGTGGCAACTTAAGTTACAGTAACTTCACTGTTGACAAGCAGGAATGACAAGTATGTAGAGCCTGAGTTGCCTCACCGCTTCCGAGCAAATTCAAATCTTTTGAATGTATAGCTCAGTCCGATTAGTGTCAAGGAGACCTCCTGTGGGTCTCATCATAATGACAGAAGATTTACACTAATAGCTTCAACGTACAGTATGACCTTGTACTGCAGCATTTCTTCATGCCTAAATTTCACTGCAAATGTGCAAACGTGATCATCCATGAAAGAAGCAAGAACACATTGACACATCTACAGTAGAATTTATGGGATTTTTCCAAATGTGTCAGTAGCTGATTTTTACACACATAAAAAGAAGTTCACCCACAAAGACGGGATTTCGGTTAAAATGCCACCACTGGCTTTTGGCTTGTACTGATATATGGAAAATTAAACGCTCCACCATAAAGAGGTAGCACTGGTATGGTATGTCTTTATTCTTTTTTGTAAATTTTTTTTACAAATAATTTGGTATTGTTTTCCAGGTCAGAACGTCATGTTCCCGTCCTTAGTCCTGTTTAGAGTCTAACTCAACAAAGAATATTACTTTCCAAAATGTAATCTTTTACAAACACACACACACACACACACACACACACACGCAAATCATACGCCCTGCTTTTACTAGAGGAAATTCACATGCACTTTACACAATGGCATGTAAAAAGATCTCGGTCCCCTCCGGGATGATTTGTGGAGTTGTAAAAGTAGACTTCTCATTGCTGAGGGTTTGCTTGAAGCTTTTATCACATGCAAGACATGTTTGGAAAGTGGACGGACTGATGAGAGTCTTTGTGAGGATGAAGATGGCAGCAATAGCTGGAATTCCTTGTGTGTCTTTGTGGTGTTTAACCTGTCATAAAGAGGTGCATGTGGATATGAACTCTGTGAACCAGCGCGTCACAAACACTGACAATAACCTGTTGCTGAAATAAGCTTGTGCCTAAAATTTTGCAGTAATAAATCAGACCTAATAATAACGCAACAGTGTTGTCATCAAGATGGTAAATTGCATTTTCGCTTGCCACCATCTTTTTAGTACATCTGAGGTCAACGATGAACTCAAGGACCATTCAGGGGTGCAGATGTTTGCTCCCGAGGGAGTTGGTTGCAGACCCTCCCTTTGAAGAAATGCTACACCGTACGACTCTGCTGCTGCAGCACACCGGTCATCTCAAAGATAATTACTGCATGGAACAAGGTTTAGACCGTCAGATGGTTACTGTAAACGTTTCACAAGAAAAAGATGCTCGGAATATTCTTTAAACAGCCTTCAATTCTTGTGAAACTAAAGTCTTTGCAGCAATGCTGCAGTGCTACATTCAAGGATGACAAAGGGGTGATGATAACAAAATGATATTTTGTAGTAAGGTAAAATGTGCAGCAGAATGTGTTTTGTTTTTTGTTGTTGTTGTGTAACTTTACAGTTAAAGGTAATGTAACATTCAAGGTGTCCTAGAGAAGATGCGAGATATTGGATTGCTTATCTGTGGTCAGCTGGTTCACCGCATCCCACATTATATTGTGATCATCATCTCAAAATATCTTGTTTGTTCATTTTTATAGGAGTGTTTTATGATCCAAATTGAAAGAAATTACCCACCACATTTAAACCACAGGATTGCAACCTGGTATCACTGACAGGTCTATAGGTCTTTTATTTTAATGTAATGTGAGTTTTTCAGAGTATGAACACAGGCCTAATCTATATTTTCAATGATAAGTTGACAAATACACATTTAAACTCACACTATACAGTACATGCTTAGATTGTGAATATGGTCAGATTGACACTGTTTGTTTTCTCTTGCCTAAACCTACACAGAATTAAGAGAATGAGAAAAAAGAAGAAAAGAAAACGATTGGGGAGAGCATGAGGCTGGTGAGCAGAAGAGAACTAAATGGGAGAAAGAGAAGGGAAAGTTAAGGAAGAGAAAAGAGAGTCATTTGAAGTGGAGGTTATCCAAAAATAAAACCTCAAAGGTTGAATCTAAAAAGGTCCCTAAACTGTGCATGTGTAATTGGTTGGATAGTTGGACTTAGACCTCAGCTTTATTCCAACAAAAACACCTGAAAGACACCTCAACTTCTTCTCCAAGACTTTAAAGGTCCCATGACATGCTGCTTTTTGGATGCTTTTATATAGACCTTAGTGGTCCCCTAATACTGTATCTGAAGTCTCTTCCCCGAAATTCAGCCTTGGTGCAGAATTACATCCACTAGAGCAAGTCCCACAATGAGCTTTCCTTAGTATGTGCCATTTCTGTGTCTGTAGCTTTAAATGCTATTGAGGAGGAGAGAGGGGGGGGGCAAGGTGGAGGTTGGGGGTGTGGCCTTGACCAACTGCCACTTTGCTAGTTTGAAAGACATGATGTCTCTCTCTCATGGGTGGGCCAAATTCTCTGGGCGGGCAAAGCAGAGAAAGGGGAGATAACCTTGCTCCTTATGACCTCATAGGGAGCAAGATTCCAGATCGGCCCATCTGAGCTATCATTTTCTCAAAGGCAGAGCAGGATACCCAGGGCTCGGTTTACACCTATCACCATTTCTAGCCACTGGGGGACCATAGGCAAGCTGGGGGAACACATATTAATGTTAAAAAACCTCATAAAGTGAAATTTTCATGCCATGGGACCTTTAAACTCATTTAAGTCCTTCCACTAAAACTCTCATTACGTTTTGCACCACCATTTATCATTTTCCTTCTATCCAACTCCTCATACTCCTCAAGCTGCTCCTTCATATTAGGTAAATCAGTTTAGTTTTGATTTTGTTATATGGCATGCAACCCTGAAATAAATAAAAAAAAAGGTAAATATTAGATCAAAGAACCAGCCAAGTTGCAGCCAGCGTTGGAGAAGGTTTTGATCATATGTTGTGGGAACTGTTCTATCTTCACCCTTTTTCCAACTACTTCCATCTCAAACTGAAAAAAACAAATGTGGCATTTGAGTGAAAACACCGACAAACAGCTGGAAATTGAAATGTCGATGTAATTTGAATGATGAAATTGCTGTTTTATCCTACAATTAACATCTACAATAACACACCACTCAGTGTGGGTGGGTGGCATACTGGTTAATGGTTAGGTAGGAGAACAAAACTCAATGAAGCGTCAAAAAAGAAATTGAGATATGAGTCATATAAGCCTTAGAGTAGAGTAACAACTGCTGTGATTACACAACATGTGCAATTATAATTCATTGACCCAAAAGTCAGTTGGTTACAATTGGATCTTGATTTACAGTCACATTAGAGTGCCTGTATCCAAAACAAACAACAGGGAGGGACATACATATTGTATACTGTAAGTAGCTGTACAGTACTGTTCGTGTGGCTTTGTTTTGGAGTTGTGCCGCAGGGGCTGAGGTGTGGTGTGTGAACAGGTGTAATCAAAAGAACGCAATGATGGAGGAGTGACATTTTAACTTGTTTTCTCAGTCGTGTCAATTCTTTTCTCCCACAGATGAGCCAAAGTCTGTTTGGAGTTTAAAACCCCCCATTGGGCACACAAGCTTTCATGCCTTGGCCATGTGTGGCATCCCAGGACATTCCACCCAGCGGCTTCCTGGCTTTTTAATGGCTCGGCCTTCATCACCATCCACAACACACACTTCCTTCCTCTGTGTTTGTGTGTGCACGAGGGCATTCCTGCTTCCCGACTTCCACGAATGCTGCTGTTTTGTGCCAAAGCTGCATCCCAAAACGTGAGACATTTAAAGAAACAGACAGATCTAGACACTGCCTGGGGTTAAAAATATGGATAAACTGTGGAAAAATGTAATCTCTGTGTATTATCAGCAGATGAAATCTACCAGAGAATGTGTGACTGTGAGTTTGGGAGGAATTTGCCACTTAGGGGCATTATATCAAAATTCTTATCTTTTAAGGCCTTTTATCAGTCACGAAGGAACAACACAGCAGATAATAAACACCCAACAACAAACTGCATGTTTGCAGAGTGAAATACATTTCCAGTAATGCATATTTTGTCACCTTGTTTACTATTTTTAAACGGGCACTTTTACATCAATCTAATAATGGAAGTCCTTCAAACCATATGTACCATATACCATAGGTCGCCTGTTCCTACTCTCTAATACAGAGGTCTCCAACAAGTAGCTTGCAAGCAGGTTTCCAGTAGCTCGCCAATAGGTTGACAAAATGAGACACAAAATTACGTCGATATTAAAAGTGAGGTAGATAACTTTATGGGCCATAGAAGTGTAAAGTGCTAATGTTTTCTTGGATCCTGATGGGAATATTTTCAGTGATGTAGATAACTATGTGGGCTAAAAGATGTGTGACAGATTCAGCAACTGCATGGCCTATTTCTCGCTTATAATGTTTTCAGAAACACGTTTTGGTGAACTATTTTAGTAAAATATGAGATCGTATTCCGAACAAGCCTGTCTTTGAATTTCTGGAGAAACCAGACCCACGTGACGCGTTCGTCCAATCAGCTGCCAGTTTTCATTTTTGGGCGACAATACAGATTAGCGCTGCCTGCTGTTATGGAGACGTATTAAGACTTTTTTGACCAACTTGGGGAGAATGATCAGCCCAACTGCCTTAACTGCCGAGGGTTGACCGTCTGGTCAGTGTGTCTCAACCTTTTTACTTTCTTCCTGCTTTGCTCCCGTATCAATTACTACGGCCACTAGAGGGGGCCACCTAACAATAAACGTAAATAAGGGTCGTAATTGCTGCTTGTGAAAACGACCTATGGGCACGACTTTTTGGGTCGTTTTTCGGTTGAGGAAAGTTTTGTAGTAGACAGACTCTGGACGAGTCTGAAAAAGCCTGAGAGAATTACGCCTACTGAAAGCAATCTCAGTTTGGGCTAGGAGACTCCAAACCTGCATAACAAACTGAAGCTGTGGAGTTTGAAATTCTCTGTTCCAGTAAACTATTTTGCATGCATAAATGGAACAGTGTTTGTTAGCAAATAAGACATTTAAAGTTACCAACACAGCCTCATTGTTAAAACTCAGTTAATATTGCTGTGGCAATGTGGTAATGATCAACATGGATCTAAGACCTCTCTGATCAAAGCTACTTCAACAACCCCTCGTGTAATTTTAGATAACCACAAGACTGTGATGTACTTCTACTGTTGGAAATTAAAGTGTTTAATGGTCATGATGGAAGTTTTCCACTCAGACAAACCTCTGAACATTCAGCGCCACGTCTGCTCTCTGCTTTCACAAATATAGAGTACTGTAGCTGCACATCCTCAGTCAGTGTAAAAAAACAAATTACAATCAATTTACATTCAAGTTTCTTTGCTGTCAGGCAGGTAGGTAACAGTAATACGCATCATATATGTAACAAAGGGTAGACAGTTGGATTTGTCATACAGTAGATGTCTACACAGAATGTCATGGCAATTCATCCAAGAGTCTGAGATATTTCACTCTGGACAAAAGTAGTGGACCGCTAGCATTGCTAAAAAAAACGTGTTGTTTTCAGGCGAAAAATAGAATACAGTTTTATATTCTATTTTTATTAGTTTATAGATGAAATATATAAAAACCTATCTATCTACTATTTCTATTATTCTGTTCGTTTTATAATTGTTTTCAATTGGTGTGTGTGTGTGTGTGTGTGTGCCTGAGAAGAAGTGAATGACTATTTGTCAAAGAGAAGTTACTGCTGTTTATTTTCACTGAAGAGGTCAAAGGGGAGACAGGGTTTTCTGCACACAAACACTCACAAAAACATAAAGGTATGAACAAATAAAAGCAATAAATCAGTAAACCTCAGGCGGGGGATTTATTTACGTGCCAAGAGGCTCCTAAAGATGATGTATATGTTTGCACGGAGCAGCCTTATGCAGACAGAATACTGAGAAAAACAAATGCTGTGACACATTTTTTGTCATGTCCCATCATGCGAAAGTTTCAAAATACAACATGTGAGATTAGAGCTACATGCTTGTTAAAAAAGTAGCCAAAGCATATCGTTTTGGTGAGTATAAAATGGAGATGCAACTAACTGCTAATTAGCAACTTCATAGCCAACATTTTATTTTAAATGCTGTTCAATTTTCTGTCCAAAAAGCCAACATTTAGCCTGCCTAATAAAGTATGTCTTCTTCTTCTTCTTCTTCTTCTTCTTCTTCTTCTTCTTCTTCTTCTTCTTCTTCTTGTTTCACATTAATTAAACACTAATGAAAATAGGAAGTTAATTCCCTTAAAACTTGGTCGATGCCTTCGTGGTATTACACAGAGGACAATTAATAACAGAGCCTTTGTTTCACTTTTAGCGTGATCTCATTGTGTTCAAATCAACAATAGTCCCATGAGCAGCGTGACCACCGGGAGACATCAGCGACGGAGACCGGATGAGGTAACACAGAACCTCACCCACCTCCCACACTCGTTCTTCCCCTCCATAGCTCCAGCTCTGCTTCCACTTTTTCCCTTGAACACATTTCAAATCACAAATGACCTCACACAGCTACATCATTCTATTGCATTCACTAACATACAACGGTTGTATGCTTATACACAAAGCTTGAAGTCATGCTGTTATGTTCTGTTATTCCTCATGCACGCTTAACAGGCATACAGGCACACACTCACTTGGCAGCCACATACGCAACATATTTACAAGTTCACAAACATATACTGTACATATGTCAACTGGGCAGTTTAGACAGACACGCGCACGTAAACCCACATGCGAGATTGACCAGAAACATAAACGTACAGGATCTTTCCCACGCACACACTTTGTCTTATCCGATGACCTAACGCTCGTGCTGGATGAAGGTAAAACATAGATAGAGTGAGGTCTGTATTGACCTTTAAATTCACATAAAAAAAAACACATACTCAATACCGGCCAGCTGCCCCGCTGCATAGCAACGCATTTTAACAACAAACACAAGAGGTCAGATTCTGTGTGAGTGTGTGTGTGTGCAGCCAATACATGTTCCCCCTGATTTCTACATGCCAAGTTACCTCTTTTTCTCTTCCCCCTCTCTTTCTTTGTTTTCTATCAATTCACGCTCCTTTGCTCTCTCGTTTGACGTCTATCTTAAAGGAATAGTTTACAACATTTTGGATTATTTTTTCTCTTTCCAAGGATTAAATAAGAAGATTGATATCAACTATGCAATCTTACAGTAACATGCAGTACACATGCTTCATGCGTTATACACGTAGACTGTATATACAAGGTTATACCCCCACCACAACCACTCTCTACCCAGTCTCTAAAGCATTGTATATGTTAAACACATTGTAAATGTTTATATATATTTCTATGTGTATGCTTTTCCACAGATGTGTGGCTGTGTCTCTATGTGTGTTTGGCTGTGATCCAAGCACAGGATACGGTACAGTAGACCTGTATGACTTACAGATTTAAAGGTGGAGTGCATGGCGCCTCAAATCGATAAGCTACACACAGTTGTCTGAAAATAAAAACATCTTTATAAATTCTAAGAGAAAAACATTTAATAGCTACATACGTTTTTTTATGAGCAGGGTGTGTAAACAAGCTACATGGAAATGCTGTGAAAGGACTGACACACAGTCAGGTCTGGTGTGCATTTTTGATTTACGCGTATGTGTGTGAATTATAGTTTATGATTTGAGTTGTGTTATCCCAGCAGGGGAGCCTTGGCACCAGAAAGGGGGTTTCCTGTTCCTTCTTGGAAAATACGACTGGAACAAGTGGATGAGGAACAAAAGTGTGAGACAACACTCTTATCCAAAAGCTGCGCTAGTGATTTATTTCATGGGTAATACAGTAATAAACTCAAGTTTTTAAGATGATTGTTTAGTTAGTTTGACAAATAATATCTTGAGGAAATATATCATGCAAAGTCTTTCACTGAAAATAACATTTAAGGAGATGTTGGTGTCAAGATTTTAAATCCTGCTCAAGTGGAAGTAAAGAAGCAGACTTGTCTATGATGAGAATACTTGTGCTTTATATCTGCTGTGTTTCACAATAATTGTGGGTTTGTAAAAGAGAGAGAGTAGGAGACGGTGTGTGTGTGTGTGATAATCTAATTGTTTATATCTGGTGGGATCTGAAGTTTCGTCTGGTATCACTCATGGTTTCGTAAATGAGGGCCAATCTGTGAGCCCATACCCTATAGACATAGAAATTGCAGAGTGGCTGCCTCCAACTAGAAATCGTACTACCAATGCAAGAACACTGGCTGAGCAGAAAATTACACAGTAACTGCTCAGAGTTTGCAGGTACAAAGCCATATGGGATAAAACGATCTCTTAAAAATATATATAAAAAAGTGATGCAGAGTTCCGATTTCGTCAATCAATGTTACATAAAAGCCTGAATAAAATAAGGGCTTTAACAACCTCCATAAATCCTTTATTTCTGTCTCACGCACACAAACATAGAATAGATGGTGATTGGCTGCATCAATCTGGCCCTGCGGGCAAATAAGTAACAGCTGTTTCTCTCTGCCATGGCCGGCATTTTGGTGTGTCACACTCCACCACGCAATTTTAGCAGCGGTCAAAAGCCGTGACTTCAACTTCCTTCATCTCTCTCTCTCTCACATGCACACAAACAAACAAACCCCCGGTAGAGCTATCTAAAGGAGGGGTGGTGTGGCAGGCTTATTAGGCTGCTTATCTAGCATACTCTATGTGATGCCACTGCTGACCCTGAAGATGCCATTAGGCCAGGTTCTCTATATTAAACAGCTTTATCTGTCTGGCTCAGAGGTATGTTGGTGTGTGTGTGTGTGTGTGTGTGTGTGTGTGCGTGTGTGTGTATCTGATAATCTAATTGTTTATATCTGGTGGGATCTGAAGTTTCGTCTGGTATCACTCATCATGGCTCTTTTGCACATGTGTAAAACCTTCTAAAAATCTTTTCACGTTTCTGCACACACGCAAACAAACGGCAGCGATTAGGGCTCTATTCCCATAAAGCTGTTTCAGATTCAAACCGAGTCGGCTGTCATTTCCCCCCCAAAAAATGAAAAGAAAACACTCCCCAGACAGAGGAAAAGAGGAACAGTGCGAAATGCAAAGAGCAATGTGTTAATAAAGAAATAAAAGAGAAGAGGATGAATGTATGAGGAAGAAAGAGAGAGACGCACACAGACACACACACACACACATGTTTTGGCCTTTTTTTGGCTTTATCCACCTTATACAACTGTAAATATATATTTTCAAAAGTAGATAGTAAAAGTACACTTGAAAAAGCTTTCAACACAGTCAGTTTCTCAGAAACCCATCTTAAATAATTGTGCTTGGCTATCATGTTAAGAAGCCAGTATGTCTGATGCCAGTAAGCAAGTAGAGCGGATTACACAATTCACAGTGCTGACAGTGACCTATGTTCCTGTTTCTGTTATTATGAGACGACTGCAGGAGTAACAACAACAATGAAATGAGGACTAAGTCAGGAATCCAAATATGTTATTGAATGTTTTATTGGGTTTAGGTGTGGAATGCTGCCTTTCTCCCTTTTCATTAGGCCCTGTTTCCAAAATTAGCTATGTTTTGTGTCTGCTTAATCCTTGATTTCAGTATAATGTTTCGGTTTATTTGATAAATTACAATTCATTGTGTATAAAATGACTGGCCTAGATCAGCTGGAGAGTACATACAGGTTCGCCTGATTAGGTCCTTTCAGTAGGGAGGGGCTAGGCACGCCTAAGGTGTAGAAGAATAGGTTTGATAGTTCTGCAGTAAATTACAGTTCTGTAATATCTGGGGTGCCCGTTGTGTGAAAAATTGGATCTTTTAATCCTGTTTTAGTTTTGCAGGAAAACAATCGATCAGAATATTGAGGTTCATTTCTCAGCTTTAAAAATTGTAGTTAGACAAAAGAATTTCAGCTCAAGATCCACTTACAGGCTTCTTTCTGAGCTTTCAATTTACCTGGGGGCCGCTGGAGGCAGAGTCTGGGTGAGGCTGGGCCGCGTCAGGTTTTCCACAAGAAAAGCTTTGTTAAAAAAATTCCAATCTTCTCAAATCTCTTTATATTTATAGATTTTATTATTTATATTATTTTATCCCGCCGCGTACGCATCACTTTGATTTACAGAGAGAGAGACCTCATATTAACTCTCTAAGTGCCATTGACGTGTATGTATAACTATATATATATATATATATATATATATATATAGCCTATTCTAGGGGGGTCCGGGGGTATACCCCCCCGGGAAATAAAAAAAAAAAATAAACCGTGAAATGGCACTTTCTGGAGAGTTTTGTGCAAATAAATGGAGAAATTGAGTCTTACATGATATGTGCAAAACTGCAAGGTTAAGAGCCTATACTCTGCATTGTTGTAGTATCTACAGGTATTAGGGCATTTACATTACTGTTAATCAGTCATCACTTGATTACACATTGTATTACCTTGTTATGTTATAAGAAGTGACCCATACAATGTGCCAAACATAATGTGCCACATGAAGAGACAGACATGCAGCATGTCAGTAGCAACAGCTGAGAAGATTTGGGTCTGTGGTGAGCAGGTCCACCTCACACAAACTTCTTCTCCCATTCTCTCTCTTTACTTACACACACAGCTTCCGAGCACCGGGCTTCCACCGCTGCGAACGGGTTTTTAGCTTTAGGAGAAAGCATTTTATCTGTTAATTCTTCCGACGTAGACACTAGGCGTTATGTAGTTGACCCGCGGTGGTGAATTGTCTGCAGTTCTGGGAGGGTTGTTGCCGTGTTCTGATTGTTCTCATCTCAGCTCCGCCAAGACAAAATAGACATGCCATTTTAAAAAATATCATTTATTAATGTATCATCATCATTCAAATATCATGTTTTCAAAAGCATAATTTTCATAAATTGTTTTGTGAGAGCCCCGGCCCAATTTAACCCCTGGTTATATACATTTAATATAGCCTACATATATGTATACGTATAATGTCCCGCTGGGCAGCAACTTAAAAAAAGTGAAGTGTTGTGAACGCAGCGCGCTGGGACGAATGTCCGCATGTGCCCAATAGAAACGAGGCAGCCAGCCAGGCACGGAAGAAAACACTCCATCACAACGCTGCTGTAAATTTCACTCATTGAGGAATGTTTCTCTGCTTGCTTCAAGCCCGGCCGATGTCCCGCCCCCGAGAGCCATATACCCCACCGTGATTGGTAGGTTCGTTCAGCCCCGCACACAACACTGTAAAGTACCAAACATATCACACTCGCGGGCCGCACTAACATTAAACTTTCATATTAAGGCGGGGGCCACAAACTATCGTCCCGCGGGCCGCAATTGGCCCACGGGCCGCAAGTTTGAGACCCCTGATCTACAGGAATAAACTTGCATGCTTTCTTACCAAGAAGTCCTAAAAGTTCTATGACATCGAAATACCTACAGAGCTCAACAGATCCATCTCCATGACAACTGAGGAAACTCCATACGCTAAAGAAGACGGGTGACAGTAAGTCTGTTAACTTGGGACAGACTTGAGACCTATTCCGATGCCAAGTGTTGCAGTCAATCACAACTGAGCACAATCTGGATATTAGGTACAGTACAATACACTCACTTGGTATATATTCTGTTTCTGTTTAAATGTTCAAAGACAGACAGACAGACAGATACACACACACACACACACACACACACACACACACACACACACACACACAAACACACACACACAGCCTGAAACATATAATTTTGACTTACAAAGCAAATATTATATTACACACATATTACACAACAAAACAACAGTCATTTAAAGATGAGGCCCAGTTTGGTCTTGGGTGAAAGATCCCGGAATCACACAAACACACACACACACACACACACACACACACACACACACACACACACACACACACACACACACACACACACACACACACACACACACACACACACACACACACACACACACACACACACACACACACACACACACACACTTTCTCGTACTTCACACCCACACTCAGAATGTGGCATTTGCCGTGTAGGGGCCAAGAAGGTGTTACACGCACACACACACACACACACACACACACACACACACACACACACACACACACACACACACACACACACACACACACACACACGTAATGTCAAAGAGAGGCAGCAATGTATTCTGGGACGTGAGAGAAGTGGGAAGGAGATGAGAGGGACGGTGGTCATGAAGGGACACACAGCACCAGACATTAAAGCAGACGGAAGAAAAACTTTTTTAGTAAACAAGTTGTTATTCAAAGGAAAGATTCAGGAGGAACAACACCTGAGAATATGTTTTTTTTTATTATCTTGATCATCTATTAATATGATACTTATTGTTGGCATGATTGAAAACACATTAGTATAAGAAAAGTTACCCCAAATCATTTGTATCTCTGTGATATTTTATATTTTTCTTATTGTCAACAAATCCAGTATCAACCAACAACCAACAATGAATTGATCCTGTTAATAAGTATCGTCGTGCATTCAAATCTTGATATAATTTATTCGTCTGCACCAAAGAACTCCATTGTTGTCCAAAAACCAATTTTTGCACTGGGTGGTATATTCCTTCTTCACCATGAACATGGGCACTGCAGAATATTTTGAGATGATCAAACAAACTGTCCTGCTGCTGTAAATACTTAGAAGCTAACAAAGCTAACCCTCTTTACTCCCGTTTGAGTAACATTTGCTAAAAACTACAATGCCCAGCTGTTTAGGTACATTTTTTTCTTAAAAATGAAAGTATACATTTGTGAGAATAAAGATTTACATCTTCAGTAGGATGAAGAGGCTTGGGGCAGAGTCGCCTGCCTCATCCTTCAAAGGTAACCCACACTACATCTTATGGAGGAAAAGCATTACTTCACTGACCCTCTATAGGTTAATTGAACTTCTGACCACACCCGTGATCTCAGCTGGGTGTGGTCAGACACAGTGGTGTGGTCTGTAGTACTTGTGACCACAACCAGCTGTGATCTAGTACAATGTGTGAAAAGAACATCACTAGTTGGCAGCTAAGCAATATTATTTGCCTAGGTGCTTCATTTTGCAAGCAAAACACAATAAATGGTGACCTCTTACACCAGATGATGGCCTCTATTGTTTGCTTTTAAACTATTTCACTGTATTGATTGTTAGAAGGACCCTTAAAGCTTTTGTACACAAACAATTTTTTACAGATTTGTGGTGCTCTTATCTTTTAAAGTGCCATTTAGCCACGAAGGGGCCGCCTTCTTCTGAGTGTTTGACCGTTCTCTGTCTTGGTAACATGGCATGCTTGGAGAGGCTGTGTGATTCCTATTAACTCGGTATCAGCGCTCCACGCCCTGTTGCTGTGCTCTATACATAGAAAGTGACAGAGAGGTGTAAAGCCTCCACACCATAGAAATAGATTTATCATGGCAGCTTCACATAGGGCCCAGCTTGAAAACCTCATAAATCCAATTTTAGCAAATAACATGCTTTCCTTTGGACTTGATTTGAAGCTATGCTGAGTGCGTTATGTCTGGATGTTGAGATAGATGTCATGAACTCAGAAAACCCATTCAAAATCAAGAAGATCAAGTAGAAATCCACCAGCATCAAACTGTATTTAAAGTCCTATGTGACATACAAGGGTTTCAGCTCACAGCAGATTATGTAAAGCCAGCTCATAACCCAAAAGGATTTAAAGGGTAAATCCAGATTGTTTTAGTCAAGTTAATTTTATAAATAATATCTCTTACAGACAAAACAATATAATACATCCAAGGTGCATTATGAGTACTGACCCATGGCACAAATAAACACACTATATCAAGGTTTTTATTGGTTTGTTGAATGATACCAATGACTCACCATACCAGCTATCAGATATCTGGGTGTGAAAACTGGAACACTGGAGTTTTCAGCCATTTAATTACAACAACAAAATAACAAATGTCATTCAGATCCAGACTTTATACTTGATTACATCACAAATTTGAGTTTTTGCACAGTGGATTTTAGAGAGTTGTTCATGTTTACTAATATTCTTGGACTGTCTTAAGCCTAGTCCATTCATGCACAGATATTTTTTTTTAAACATTGCTTTTTCTACGCGTTTTGGCCTTTCATCCACAAACAAATGGCATTAAGGTAATTGAAAACTGAACTTTTGGAAAATTCTGGCAAGGATTTAGACTTTTTTAGAATTTCTTGCAATGGCGGACTATAGTGATGGTAACAGGCTTGCTATCAGACCTTATTACATGTTTACACATAAATGTACAGTTCCATTGTATTGTGGAACAGAGGCATCAGAATGCGCTACAGAGGTTTACTGCTACATAATCCAACACGGCCACGACACCGGCCCTGCCACCAAAGTCACCGGTCTTGGATGAGACCATCAGACTTCTAGTTGGGGGGTAACAGCTTTTTTTTCAGGCTTCTGATTGGCCAACATTTTCTTTGCACGACTGGGGTTATATCGCTGCCTCTAGGCTTAGCATGCTCTTGACAACGCTTCAATTGTGTTTTTGTGTTTTCATGTGAATGAAGATTTTTCTAAACAGTGCATGTGTGGATGGGATTTTTTTGAGAATGAAAGAAGGAAAAAAAAACCTTGTGTCAAAAGAACCCGTCTACATGTGGATAGGACTTAGACCGTAGAATAACATGTATGAATTTTGAAATTGGATGTAGTGCCCCTTTAAAGACTTTTCATATGTATCACCAGTGGCTTTATATAGGCAGTGGTGGCAAAGGTTAAAGAAGCGAGCTTGTGACCGGGATGTTTCCTCTCAGTGAACCTTCCCTGAATAAATAAAGGTTTAAAAATATATATATATATATATATATATACATATATTACTAGTGACAACAGTGCAATACCAGTGGCAGGTTTCAGATTGTAAGGGAAACCACATCTAATTATATAGCTGCTCTGACACTGCCAATGGCTCTTACTCTTAAAATATACTGCAACCCTCTCACCTGCATAATGTAGTGATGATAGCATCAATCATGCACATACAAACCACTGGCAATGAAATACCGGATGTGTATCATGCTGAGAGAGCAATTTCTTAAACACATCCTGTATGCACATGCACACACATACACTCATTTCCACTTTTCTCTCTTCACATCTGCCAACATATGATTTAGCAACCAGGGTTGAAATGAATAGTTGTGGCGAGGACTTCGCATCTCGGAACGTTAGCATTGACATTCTGAGCCACATGATATGATCATTACTGCCACAGCTAGTGGCTGACGATGGCCAAATGGTGCCATACGCTCACAGTTTATCTGTGATGAAGGACGCTATAAGCCTCTGCTATGGTGGTCTTTACCATCATCCACAATCCATATTAGTCATTTTAATTCTTGCTAATTGCAGCTAAAACATACAGCAGCTACTGTAATAGCTTTCTGTGGTTACAATTATCACTGTGACAAGTTATCCCAGACATTACAGATAAACCTTTTTTTCAAAAAATGGTAATATTGTTCTCATTGATATGAAAGTGTGACTCATCAAACAACAAGAGGGAGATTCGGGGATTTAAAGTGTATGTGTGTGTGTGTGTGTGTGTGTGTGTGTGTGTGTGTGTGTGTGTGTGTGGTGTGTGTGTGTATTTAGTTTAATGAATGAACAGAACCGGCATTCATGAGAGGTAAATTTGGACATGGTTAGCAAGCAGCAAACCTATTTTTGTTGCTACATAAATTCATACTGCTGCTGCTGCTGCTGTAGTTGTCATCCTGCTCACAGGAAGTGAAATTGCAGATATGGGATTTTTTTCCTGAGTAGCATTGCTATCAGGTAAAATGTACAACTTAACTGAAAGTTGACCTTTGACTGCACCTTTGTTAGTGAGTTTTTTTGGGATATTTGTATTATTATTATTGATTTACAACAAGCAGAAAAGTCCCCTGATACCTGCCACAAGATCTCCAAATAATCAAATCTAAGTTGTTACAGTGACACAATAATCAAGCCTTGGTCATTCAAAAAGCTTGTTAGAAATGATCTAAAATAAAATATATAAGATTCCAGACACATTTGCAATATTCACATAATATTAAAAGTAGATTTAGGGTGGAAAATCTTTTGTTAGTTACTGAAGAAATTACTTTGCAAATTGTATTTGCTTCTTGACAAACAGTAGCAATACTGAATGAACAACATTTTAATTTTAACACACACACACACACACACACACACACACACACACACACACACACACACACACACACACACACACACACACACACACACACACACACACACACACACACACAGAGCTTCTCTTGAGTAATAGCACCTTGTTCACTGGAGACTGTGTAGCTAAATATACCAGTAACTTATAGCCTGCTGGTTGATGGGCAGGAAAACTGCTGGCCCTGACACTGATTCAGAAGATGAATCGCAACAGACACCAGGAAGGGTGTGTGTGTGTGTGTGTGTGTGTTAGGGACGCTGTCTGCATATCGATAAGAGTAGTGAATGATGAGTCAGAGGATTATTTGAAGAAAGTGCAACACTGTTGTAAACAATGCCAAACAAAACTAAACTAAAAAAAACTACAAAATGTGATACTTTAAAAAAATAATAGAAAATGTCTTAAAAATGAATACGTTGAAGAACAAAAAAAGCATCTTCTCAAAAAAAAAAATATATACTTGGTCCCCAACCCTACCTTGACCCCTTTTTTCTTGGCATCAGTAAGTACCTGCTCTGTTGACCCGCAGAGCATTAGAGGACTTTATTAGCCTTTGCACCCAGGCTCTAATTGATATTTGATGGATGTTGCAATCGTAACTTGATCTCAGAATAGAGTATGGACACTCAGCCAAACCCAGAGAGCCAAACAGCAACCCCTCTGATCCTCAGCTCTCACTATGGCAGGACATACCACAGCTCTGCGGCAAAGCTAAGACAGGAGCAGTGATTCAGAATCATAGATAGACTGAGAGCGAAGGGAAGAAACAGAAATGAAGAGAGGGAGAGGTAGGAGA
This sequence comes from Perca flavescens, assembly GCF_004354835.1. NCBI lineage: Eukaryota > Metazoa > Chordata > Actinopteri > Perciformes > Percidae > Perca > Perca flavescens. The sequence continues at coordinate 12,950,374 of NC_041353.1, read as the reverse complement.
GGCCATTGCTAAACAGACAGAAAGATGCATCTATATAACAACTTCTTTCACATTTTTTCTTTCTATGTCTGTCCCCTTTGTCTCTAGCTGTCTCTTCCCCAGTCGTTCGCTTTTCTCTCTCTCTGTGCACTAACCTGCAGAGGGCCGCTGGCTGGCATGGTGGATCTCAGCGACGTCAGGTCGATGTCTCGGCCCTGATCCCCTCTCTCTGTCTTCCCGAGTCCCTGCATAATAAGGCCCGAAGTGAGCAAGCAGCCAAGCACACACACACTCGAGTGTTACCCCCACAGCGATGAAAATGCTAATGCAAGGATGGCAGTGGTCTTTATGAAAGGAAATGTTCCTGGACGCCAGGCACCAAGCACCAGGCAAGGCAAGAGAGGACAGCCGAGGGACAAACAAACGGCTTATTCACCCCATTCTGGTCTCGCTCCCCCTTTCTCTCTCTCTCTCTCTCTCTCACACACACACACACACACACACACACACACACACACACACACACACACACACACACACACACACACACACACACACACAAACTTTCCACTCTTTCAGCCTCTATTCTCCATCCATATACCAAATCTAGGTTGTAAAAATGCTGGAACACCAAATGAACCATCATGCTGAAAATCAGGCAAATCTATCTATCTATCTATCTATCTATCTATCTATCTATCATCTATCTATCTATCTACCTACCTACCTATCTATCTATTTAAATGACCAAACCAATGCACACCAAGTTGGGTCTATTACTGTAGTGCTTGTTTGCTCAACCAAAACATTCTGCTGTATTTCTGTTAAGTTAACTGAGGTCAGGCGTCTTCTCGTAAAAGCACTGAGGCTCCACTGTCAGGGGTTTACAGCTCTCTTAACTAGCGAACCGTTATTTGTAACAGGAAGAATGTGTTATCTTGTCTTTCTCGGTTTAATGTAAAAGAAGCGTAGACTGACTGTAAGTTTCATTTTTCATCAGTGTTTAAAATGTACAGGACACAATAGCCGGCAGTGTGGGACTGGAATTAAAATAAGAAGTGTTTTAAAATTGTTTATTAGATTATGAGGGTGAATGGCCTTTTTGTAAAACTGAGGAGACGTGCAGTTGTTGACTTTGTAGAGAGAAAGACAGGAAAAGGGAGGGAGAGACAGACGACAGACAGACAGACAGACACTCTTCAAACCCAGAAGTTTCTTCTCAGCATGAGTGGAACATACAGGAACTTAAAAAAAGGTTGTAGTGGACACAAAAATAAAACATCCGACAGACCACACATGACACACATTCAGAAAGTTAAAAGAATAAAGCATGTCTTTTCTTCTCTCTCTCTCTCTCTCTCTCTCTCTCTCTCTCTCTCTCTCTCTCGTTCAAATATGCACACATACACAGTGTCCTAAGGGAAATGGTGGTTGTCAACAGGGATTAAAAAAACTGCTGCTGCAGTGCCAGGAATTTCTTTAGATATATACCTGAAGAGAACATCTCACACACACACACACACACACACACACACACACACACACACACACACACACACACATACACACACACACACACAGCCTGAAACATATATACTATAGTTGGATTTACAAAGCAAATATTATATTGATTCCAAGTTAATCCCTAAATGAGATGGTAAAAACAAACCGTACTGCCCACAGAATTTCATTCCTAGAAACTAAGAGTTTAAATGCTTATCATAGCCCAAATCCTCATGGTTAAATCTTTGGTTCTAAGCTAAGAAGAAGAAGAACTGCTATGTAGACAATAATTTGAGCTATGATAAACAGCTTTACTCTCCCTCCTAGAGAATTATAGGATGAGGTTTCTGACAGCTAAAGGTTGTTCGTGTACACATCTGTTAACTAAATGTCTCTAAGTAAAGCCTTCAGGAACTTTGTGATGCTTCTGCTCTTGATGTAGCAATTTTGCTTGACTGTAAACACAGTTGTGAGGTGTTGCGAAACACTAACAAAACCTGCAACACTGGCTTTATGTTTCAGTGTCCTCTTTCATGAATGAATGGGAAAAAAACGTCATACTTATGTATGGAGGTTATTAGTAGCATACTCTCCATGCGAGCAGATTTCAGTTGGAATTTGCCCGTGGTCATTTGTGAAAGTTTGTGAAAGTGAGACATCCCATATCACAGAAAAGCTGCTGGGGAAAGATGTGTGAAATAATAGGTTTTATGTACAGTAATAAGTGGATACTTCAAAGTGTGCAAAATGCTTAAATAATCATGTGCTGTTTTAAATATACTTACACAACAACTTCAGGCATGGCACTAATAATGAGGGATTAATGTATTATGAACTTTGGTGGGAAAGTTTTAGCATTTCAGAAAACTATTTTTTGAGATATGTATAAGTTGCAAACATGAATATTTCTTTAATTAAGCAGCTTAAGATGCAATTTGCACAACATTAGCAAGCAAAGAGTAAAAGTGTAGAAGTGGAATAAACAGTGTATTTACCTGCTTTAACGTAAAAAACAATAGTTAGCATGTCAGGCAAACTAGCGTACTACCTACCGTTGTCCAGTAACTGAGCATTACTTCCAAGGCCAAGGAGCATATCTAATAGGGCTGGGACGAAATGCTTTTGTCCCGATCTGATTCTTTCACGATACATGGGTGGCAGTTCAATTTGTATTGCAATTTTCATTTATTGCGATTCTAGAGGTAATGCGATTTGACAGTATTGAGTATTGCAATTTCCTTTTCCTTCTTTAACAAAAATAAAAGTTAAATAGTACACTTCTATAGACAATATATCATGAAACATGTCGAAAAACTAGTTTTCTAAAAAGAATGCACATCACATGTCAGTCAATCGGACATTTATTTCATTTGTATAGAAGTACATAACATGTATTTTCTGCATTTTCTGCTTTCGGACTGTCGGATGTAATTGCTGTCAGCTGTATCATACAAACAGAGGGGTAAAGATCTGATTTTAAAAATCGTTGGGGGAAAAAAATCACGATACATACCTGAATTGATTTTTTTCTCCACCCCTAATATCTAACAACATTATTTGTTGACTCCATCATCCCCAGCCAAACTCTATACCCAAGATAGGGTTAGGTTTGCTATCACATCAGTTATTCCTTAACATAAAAAGGCTTTTTTCTTGTACTGTAACATTAAAATTGATAATATACTGTTTCAAAATGGTGAGGAAATCGGTGAGGATGCTAACTTTTTGCCAGGGACCTTCAGCTGTAGCATCTATCTTTTACTGTAGCATGATGTCATGTAGCCATAAGAAGCACGTTTAAGACTCTTGTTTTACAGGCTTTAAGAATACAGTAGGTCAGCTGAAAACATTAAATAGTTAGACAGCATTTTTATCCAAATCATGTACTAATGTTAGCATAATTAGTTAGCTACAGCTAATAAAATCTGCCAGAAGGCAGTTGCCATTTCATCCAGCCATTGTTTAGAAAATTATAAAGTATTTTTTTGAGATTTAAAATCAGCTGTGGTTACATGTGACACTGTGTAATGATACTGACGTGATATGCAATCCTCTGTCTTTGTCATTCAGTCTCTTTGTTGTATTCTTATTCTTGGTCACTCTCTCTCTCTCTCTCTCTCTCTCTCTCTCTCTCTCTCTCTCTCAAACACACACACCTGCATGCACGCATGCACACACGCACACACACACACACACACACACCCACCCACCCACACACACACACAGGCTTTAACAGTTGAGTACCAGGCTGCGCTGACCTCTCGCTTTCTACCTTTGTCTGCCATGCACACATGCACATACAAGCACACATTAACCAGACAGTAGGCTACCAGTCTCTCATTCTGACAATAATAAAAGGGCCTTTATGCTCCAAGAATTTTCATCATCATGATGCAAACACACACACACACACACACACACACACACACACACACACACACACACACACACACACACACACACACACAGGTAGGTAACCCACTTCAAAGTTACCAGAGCGACTTTGCACATTTAAGCTTCTGATATCAGCTGATAACATTATCGGACCAAACCCCCACATTCCGATGCCTGCACACACACTCACAGATATGAAAACATATTATCACGAACACATTCTCATGCAAACATACACAACTGAAGGAGCAGGGTACCGTGGCATGAGGGTATTTCTAACAGCACTGATCAAGGTGCAAGTTTGTGTCACTGACAGGTGTGCAGGTGTACGTGTGCTTTTATGTAGTTCACCTGCTAAATGTGAGGGTGTGGTAGTTTTTTTTTACTTATAGGCTTTCTTTTATGTATTTCTAGGACCCAAACATACAACATATTTTATTGCCAAGCAATGGTATTTTAATAAACAAAATGATACCTTACGTCAACACACGTAGATATAATCTGAAGTTCTATTAAACAGAGACAATTCTTTGTAAAATTCAGATACCTTCATCACCATTATTGCACTCAAGGGTAAACAACCTGCTTTTTAAGGTTCTAACACAATACTTGAGTAACCAGGACTGTTATGAGGCAAAATGGGTCAACAATAGCCTGGTCCTACCAGACTCTCATACATTTAATTTGTACCACTCTCCATTGACAAGTGTTAACTTCCTTGAAGGCAGGTACTCTGTTAAAGTTCTGTTCTGTTGAAACTATTGGATCTGCCCAGAGCCAATCTGGATCTGTCATAACCAATTGATAACGTTTGTCGTGACGTATGTCATGCGCATGTGCAACAAAAGGGGAGACCGATAACAACTATCGGCTTATATTTAACATTAGCATCGCTAGCGTTAGCCTTAGCCAATTTCTTCACCACTAACGGAGCAAGCTGGAAAATCAAACTTTTCTCAAACCCCGTGGGGAGGAGGGCCAGGACATCATGGCTAGCAACGCAACTCAGCAAATATTGTTCTTGCTCGGGCTTTAAATTTCCCAAGACATGGTGCTCTTTGGATGCTTTTATATAGACCTTAGTGGTCCCCTAATACTGTATCTGAAGTCTCTTTCCCATAATTCAGCCTTGGTGCAGAATTACAGCCACTAGAGCCAGTCCCACAATGATCTTTCCTTAGTATGTGTCATTTCTGTGTCTGTAGCTATTGAGGAGGAGAGAAGGGGGGCAAGATGGAGGGTGGGGGTGTGGCCTTGTCCAGCTGCCACTTTGCTCGTTTGAAAGCCATGATGTCTCTCTCTCTCTCTCTCTCTCATGGGTGGGCTAAATTCTCTGGGCGGGCAAAGCAGAGAAAGGGGAGGTAACCTTGCCCGTTATGACCTCATAAGGAGCAAGATCCCAGATCAGCCCATCTGAGCTTCCATTTTCTCAAAGGCAGAGCAGGATACCCAGGGCTCGGTTTACACCTATCGCCATTTCTAGCCACTGGGGGACCATAGGCAGGCTGGGGGGAACTCATATTAATGTTAAAAAACCTCAAAAAGTGACATTTTTATGCCATGGGACCTTTAACTTCTGGATATTCAACGTCATCGTTCTCAGCCACTCCCTCTGTTCGCTGATTGGACTGCCAAATATTTGGCCGGAGAAAACCCAAGAATATACCGCAAACCCAGACAGAGTACTGAAGGAAAATGAAAATTGAGCGGAAGTACGTAGGAGGGCGGAGCCAGGCTAGGTCAACAATTGAGTTTTACCAATTTAAGTGTGTGTCTGCCCTGGACCCCTGCTGCACCCATTACACTATTTTATAAAAATGAGGACTGTAGTTGCACCAATTTATGGAGATTGGATGTTTCTGAAGGTGCTGTAAAGAAAAATGAAAATGATTCATTCGCTGCAGGAGGGCTTTGATAAAAAGAAAAGGTTGGCAAAACACTCAGGCGGTGAGGGAGACAGACTACAAACAAATGCAATCATACATGCACACAGACATGCACATGCTTTCCATCAAGAAATAAAAAGCTTCTTTTTTTTAATATGTTACATTTAATGAAACTGCTTTTGTTGTACTCAAAATGACTCAAAGTTCAGCATTCAGCAGACCAGGCTTGAATGTTTTCTTGTGGCTTTAAAATGATTACTTACCAGGAATACATCAGTAATTTTTTCCTGGGAAACAGGAAATTTGATTTTAAAGCATAACTGCAGATAAACAAAAAATGGTGTGTACTTTAATTTTTTTCTTGTCATTCTCACACACTAATTACATTGTACAGTAATATTACCCACCTGTTGAATGCCTCTGTGCAATCTAATTTTGGAGATGGAGACTCTGGTTAAGCCACTTGTTGACCCACCTGCAAATTCTATCTTCCATTTACAGATTTTGCACTCTGCACATTTATTAGAGGAAACAGCTGCTGACTGAAAACTGTAGCCTATTTTATTACCCTAATAACTACTTTTTAAAGCCATACAGTATGGTTTGGACAATGTGGCTTTGTATTAGTGCAAAAAACACACACACACACACACACACACACACAGACTGTAATGCCAGGTTACCACAGTTACTTTCAGAAAAAAAGGAGCACATTTGGGGATAAATCCCTTAACCATATTTGCAAAAACCTAGCTTTAACATGATTTGATAATGTTTTTTTCAGCATTTCAGCTGTCCTAATACACCTAACCCTGCCAATAAGGGCTTTCCAAGAGGTAAAAACTAAAGAATTCTTCTCTGTGGTTATCTTTTGGCCCACAGGCAAGCAATTATATTAAACTTCCATTAAAAGAAGTTAGAAACATGGCCAAACAAAGCCATTTCTAATGGGACTACATCAAAGTCTGTAATTATCTTCTTTGGTTTTCTCTTTTCTTTAATTACTCTCCATGTTTAATCATTCTCCTCTCCTCTCCTCTGATATGAGGCATTCTCTTCTTGTACAATTACAGTTCAGAACCAACCACCATGTCATATTTAACCTACTCCTCACCCCGCAGGGAGAGTGATCTCATTTACGTTAATTGCCTCCAATTTGGACTGTTACCGGGGGGAGTGAGAACATGTAGATACATTTTGTTTGGCCCGAGAAGAATAATGGATTCCTAACAGGTCTGTAGGGAGAAATGTGGAACCACAGAGCAAATGAGAAAATAGAAAATGAAAGTTTACAGTAAGATCAGGTGAAATCTCTCAAACCTCCCCGCTGGTCTCTTTAGTGACACTATCTGGTAAAATGACGTACTGCTGAGTGATATGGCCCTGATCTCCATACTATAGGCTACAATGCCACGACAGTTACTGTAAGAATATGTGTTTATTTGATATGTTACAGTAAGTTCCTTCTATTATATGATACACTATAAAAGGTAATTGTTGCACTATTGAAGCAGAGACACAAGATTAAAACACAATTCAAATGTTCACAAACAACAGGATAAAACACACCACCACCAGCGTAACTCACCTGGTTGCATCAAAAGTTGTCCCGTCTTTCACAGGCTCAAATAAAAGCAGGGGGGAGAGAGCTGCATGCAGTGGCACAGAGAAGGGAAGTGACAGGTTCACTGTTGCAACATGAGATCTTTTAAAATACATCCTCTGACACACAACCGCATACATAGCACACATGCTGAGTTACTGGCATGCAATCATAATTCAAGAGATTAGACTGAAGTTGTCACATGCAGTGCAGAAGAAAAAAAGAGGTAAGAATAATCTTACTGTTCCCTTCCTCAGTAAATTCTGCTGAAGTGCCCTTGACCAAGGCACTCAACCAGCTGCTTCACTTGTTGAATTCAGTTGTACTAAGAAGCGCTCTGGTGTGTGGGTGTCGGTGTGTAGGTAGAATGACATGCAATAGGTCAAATCTAAGTTTCTGAACAACTGCAGGAGAGTTTACGGTAATTCAGTGTCCACAGCACAGTATCAGGTGGTTTGAATGATTCTCCAGCTGACTTGAATTGTTAAATGAGCATTTTTTTATTTTTTATTTTATTACTCAATACTGAAAACAATTGTCTCCCACGGCCAACATTCAGAGCCAACATGTGATTTCTGGCCGGTCTCAAAGCCAGGGAGGTTCTGTGGATATTGGATATATTAAATAACTTCTTGTTCTGCAAAGGTTTTTTTTTTTTTTTTTTTAGATTGATGGTAAATTAATCACAAATTAATTTAATTTAATGTCAGATGTCCATGAACGCATTCTGTAGCATGAAATACACATTACCACAGTAGAAAATTAATTTTAATTAATTAATTAATTATTTTCTTGGGGAAATTTTGGGGGATTTTTGTCCATTTAGATACACAATCACACAATTGTGTTTTATGGGGAAAATACCTTTAATTTGGATGCCATTTTGCCCTTTGTCGCCGATTATTTCTGACACTGGGTGTAACGTAACACATGACAGGCTGAGATAGTGAAGACAGCAAGCAAGAAGAATGTGTGTGTCGTAAGATGAATTTGCATGCATGACAGTCTGGGTTTTGATTTTCAGGTAGATAAGTAATTTTAACATGCTTACCATTTGAGAAATTCCTCAAACACAAAAAGAGTAAGAGAAGAGAGAGAGAGTGTGAGAGAGAAAAAGATAGAGAGAGGGGGGGAGGAGAGCCCAAATTGGCCTACCTGAGCTGAGTTTCGATACGTTCTCCAACCTGTTGTAGCTCGTTAGGAAGAGCAAATTCTCAAAAAGCAGCGTCAAGACAGGTTACACTTTTTAAACAGGAGAGACAATCTGTCAGTTATCTTACCTGCATCCACACACACACACACACACACACACACACAAATCACAAAGGTTAGAATAGACAGATCTCTGGAAACACACACATTTTATCAAAGTTTCTTTTAACATGACAATTTACCCATTCAGAACTGATTGATGACAGCTGAAGTTCCAGAGAGGAGTTTGCATGGTTGCATGCTTGATATGGTAGAACAGCACACAAACACTCACACACACACTGCCATGTCGGCAGCCTTTCTTTGCATATTTCCCCTACAACATCCTCTTTTGCGTGTGTGTGTGTGTGTGTGTGTGTGTGTGTGTGTGTGTGATGGTTGACAATATTTTGAACAGATCTGGGATAATGTTCCTTTACCAAAAAGGGTCAACGTAAAGCAAATCTAAAAAGACAATGTTTTACTTTTATCAGCGAGGCATGAAGTTAATATATTACATCATACATCACAGAGTTCTGTTGAAGACGGCAGAACAAGTTGGAGTTTAGATTACAGTTTGTTTGACAGAAAGAAAGATAAAACTTGCTGACATAAGGGGATGAAGTTAGTTCTTTTGGTTTATTTCTAAAAGCCTTCAGCCGTCAGTGAGTCAAAGCTTATGGTGTCAGAATCTCTCAGCTAATGATATCCAGCTGTGTGAGTCAGTCAAGCTAACGAGACCTGTTGTCTCCATGAACATTCAAGCCCTGTCACTGCCTGCACTATGGACAGCCATGAAGAAATTTGTATTGACTCAAAAGCTTTACATAACATTTGGATTTCAGGCATTACATCGGCATCCAAAGTGGCTTGCAGTGCGATGATTGCAACAGTGGAATCAGTTTCTCCTAGATTGCTCAAATACAGTAAAAGCCAATGACAGCTGATTCCTGAGTCAGCTAAAGTTTGATTCACACCAATATGTTCTGCTCAGATGGGCACATGGAAATTTACACGGGGTGCAGAATCTATCATTAAGGAAGTTGTGAACAGTTCAATATTTTGGGGAGTAGGCTTTTTTGCTTACTTGCCGTAGGCTTATTTGCCTCCTTTCCAAGAGTTAGATGAGAAGATCGATACCACTCTCACGTGTGTTACGTTTAAGACACGTTTAAGTGTGCCAGGAGATGGTCATTTTAGCTTAGCATGAAGACTGGTAACAGGGGCAAACAGCTAGCCTGCCTCTGTCCAAAGGTCACAGAATCTGCATACACATTTTTTTTTTTTTTTAAACAAACAAGTTATGAGGTGTTAATTAGTGAGCTTTACTTGTGCTGATAAGCGGATTTTTAGAAGAACTAAAGGGTTGCACAATATAGTGGAGCAAGATTAGGGGGACAGAGTGTCTCCTACATGAGCTGTGAGAAATGTGGATTTATTATTGTGCTGCTCAGGTCTCTTGTCACCTTACTGAGGCCTCATGCCTTGCAGCCACTTTAAGAGGGGTCGTCCGAGGGTAATATGGGGCCCAAAATGTGTTGTTCTAGTATGTAGCATTCTGCCTTCAGGTCCAAACAGAGAGAGAACAATAAGTCATCATCATGGAGTCATTTCCAGTCAGATGCAGTTTTACAGCTTACTCAAGTAAGATGCAAGGTGTGTCAAGGTGTGTGTGTGTGCGTGCGTGCAAGTGTGTATGTACTGAAGAAATGTTGAGGTGAGTACTGAATGTTGAAACGTGCATGCTGCTTTCCAGGATTTTGGTGAAATTGTTGGCCAATAATTTGTCATTTAAAACAATTTGATGCTCTTATATCCATGGCCCAATGATTCCAATTTAATAGATGGAATAGGAAGTACTCATATGTACATTTACGGAAGTGAAAGAGCAATGGGGACTGGATGGAGAGAGTATATATAGTAGTTTTTGGACACATGCCAAATTTGAATCAAATGTATCATTATGCAATCCATAAGGGTATAAGAGAGAGGTCGTAAAATTAAATTAAACTTAACAAAATACTGCTTGTACAGTGAATCTCTAAGTATGTCAACATATAGGTTGATAGTATTTCTATATTGTACATGAATAGTTGATGGACTATCAGTTGGCAGTTGTAAATAGACTGTATGTAAATTTCATGCATTCAATAATGTCTTTGTGCACTCTCCAAAAGTATGTTCAGTCCTGACTTGCTGTCATGCTGTTGTGGCAACTTCGTATTTAAGTTTCACCGCCTTAAGCAAAGTGCAGGATAAACATGTGTGCACACAGACAAAGGAGCACCCCACCACACGCATGCATGCACGCACACACACACACACACACACACACACACACACACACACACACACACACACACGTACCTGGTCAATAATTAAGACCCAAATTGATTGGATTGCAAATATTAAACTTCTGGTGGTCATGTGACGATCCAAAACAACAAATTCATGACCCAACTTGTGTCCTCGCCTGGCTAACAAACACTGGAGTATCTGAGACTCACATTTATGACAACATTTATGGCAACTCTTTATCATTCCAGGAGTGTTTGCTGATTGCATAGCAGCAATACTGAATAGATTAGCCTTGCTATTAACAGTGGAAGCTTAGATAACAGTTATATTTGATAAGATACGACAAGGACCGTATACATTTGTCAGTAAGGTTTTTAGCCCATAGACCAGTGGTGATTATTATGGCATTTTGCAAATCTGCAGACTTTTGCAAAAGAACAGTATGTAGCAAGTGTGAAGCATGTCTCTTAATTAGTAAAGATACAAAGTTTAATGAATCCAAAAAAGGCTATTGAGTGAGCTTCAATAGGTCTTCACCATTTCAGGGGAAATTTGTTATTATTCTAAACAAAGAGGATAATTACAAGTCTACATTTTGAGAAATAAATCTCAGGTTCTTTGCCAACTTAGTTATATTTACAAAATATTAACTTTTAAAAATCAAACCATGAAAGTTGAATGCCTGATAGGACGTGGTTAGGGCTCAGTCTGGTTGCTCTTTAGTGAAATAGTTTTATTTATTCAAAGTGACAGTCAGAAAATGTTGGGATGCCACTTTGTGTTCATTGCAAGGGCCTTGGTGTTAAATAGTTTGGAACCCTGCTGTCAAATACAAACAAGAAGGTCCCACAGTTAAAAATGAACAATAGTGTGCGTTTAGCAACTCTTCCTCCTTTTTTAGGAAGTAGACTAATGAGCAAGTTAAAACCATTATCCTGTTTTGATTATTCTTGCCAGAAGTGCTGCAGCTCAATATCTGGGTATGTTGATCTGATAGACAGACAACATGTCAGATTCTTAACTGTGGTTGCATTCTGATGTGCTGACTGTAGTCTATATCCCTGATGTTCCACTTCCTGGATTGCTTCATTGCCGTCGGAAATCCGCCAGATTTCACTCTTTTAGGCCGGATATCTGTTGCCTTGGACTTCTTTTGTGTTGGCATTGACCAAAAAATCAGCACATTATGATCTCATTATATATTTCTGGTTATTCCCACCCTTTTAAAAACTGGAGTTATATTGATATAACAAACAACACTTTAGGCCTCTTAGACCCACGATAAGTACATATATAATAAGAAATATAATACCATAGGGAGTCAAGCTTGTCTGACATTAAAAGTGATGATGAGGGCTTCAGAGAGTGAACACACACACACACACACACACACACACACACACACACACACACACACACACACACTGAGAGAGGGAAAGACTCAATGAACACACACATTATTCAGAAAGGTTGACTATGGATGTGTCAAACACATAGGTCAAACATGACAGAGACATAAAATAAAATCATAAATGTGTTGGTTGTTGGTTCACACTGCAGCTGTTGACTGGCTCAGGATACTGGAGTCTGCCTCTGGTTGCGAGATTTTGTCAAGATCACAAGAATAAACAACAGTGCTTCCGGTTTGACCTGTCAACATAGAATTCTTATAAATGAATGTGTTGCAGTAAACCAATAAAATAGTTATTAGTTTGTCATTGTAAGAGATTAAGTAGACTAAAACAAAAATACTACAGGTAGTTTCCCTTCTTTGCTCATGGAAGACCAATTATCTTTCTAAAAATAAGAACAAATTAACCACTGATCAATTTAAACAAATGAGAACCCCCTCGGTTAAAATCATAAACTGACCACATTGATCAATTCCGAAATGTTTCCGAATGTTGTTGAACTGTATAACTGGTGTAGCAAACCAGAAAAAGGTGAGAGGTGTTTCCTCTCCTTCCCTAGCTCTGTTTGTTGGACACAGCAGGGACACAGCTGGATCTATGTCAGATCAAACAGATGCAGACTGCTGTCTCTGCTGTCCTCTACGAAATAATAACACAGGACAAATAGGAGGTGTGGCACAAGTAAATAACTTGAGAGCTGCAGGATGTAGGCCTACTCATAAACACTCACAGCCCAAAAAAATGGGATTGTGTTTTTAACAATAGCACTGTTCACTAGATTAAACATGCTTTGGTGGGTTTATATGACTTCATTTTTGGTCGTTCCCAGTGGTGGACTCACTCAGAGTAGGCAACTGACTATAGGCTACAATTGTGAGGTAGGCATACTTGTACTTTTACTTGAGTTTTTCCATTTTGTTCAGTTCTACTCTACCTCAAGTCAGAGGGAAATGTTGTACTTTTTACCCCACTACATTAATCTAATACCTTTAGTTACTAGTTAAACTATATTTGACAAAGTAATGATGATATATTATGAGGGATAAAGATAAGACTTTATTGATCCCTTGTTGAAATTCACAAGCTATACCCAGCAGTTGGCCTATAGGCTAGTACAAAATAAGTCTCACCTTTACCAGCTGCAACATTAATGTAGCCTACTAATGCATCAATACATATAATTTAATAGTATGATATGATATAGCCTACATTAATCAGAAATTGGGCATTCTGCACGAGTACTTTTACTTTTTGTACTTTGAGTTCTTTTGACGTGCATACTTTTGTAGTTTTACTCAAGTATTTGAATGCATGACTTTTACTTGTAAAATATCTGAGAGTTTCTTCCACCACTCGTTCCGCAACACACACAGAGCTCATAAGTGTGCGTTTTGGATGATAAATCGTAATTTTGTTTTAATTTGGGAGAACACCTCTTTTCCTGTTTCATCCGGGTTACGGTGGCTGCTTGACGCGGCACGTCTCTGTGAAAGCCCTGCCGTCGCCTTGTCGAGTCATCGCCAGAGAAGAGCAGAGAGCAGACAGAGCCGCCGTCCGATGGCTTGAAAACGGGGAATAACTGTGGATCACAGCGGATTTATTGCGCTACACAAGCCAAGAGGAGCATAACGGCGGTCGTAGGAGCGGACTTAATGTTGATACGGATGAGGATATAGCATCTTTGAGTGAGACTGCTGCCTTATGACCCGGACACAGACAACATAGACACAGACAGAAATAAGTACCAGAGCCGCCGCGACACCAGCGAGCGAACTTGGCTGCTCTACCCGGTGGGAGGTGTTGGTCTGTCGGCTGCGGCTTGTTGCACGTATACTGCTCAGAGCCACGCTGTTCGGACCCTTTTAGAAGGATAAGGTTGTAGCCAGTTATGTTTTTGTAAATAGCTTCTTTTTCGGGGTTTTCGGCAACCAACTGTGGCTTTAATGTGACGCACTATACTGACATTTGTGCTGTGTCGGAGCGGACCCCCCACTGCAGAGGAGTTACAGGCTTTTAAATCAAGTTTGTACCTTCATAATTCTACGGTGCCGATACAGCCCACACCAATGTAATAGGTAACAGTACATGTTTTGTTTTAGTATCATGCTTTATACAAATCGTGACTGGTTGTTTCTTTAGTCTTGTTTTTGCCTGTAGCGAAGTTAGCTTCATAGCCTCGTTTTTTTTGAGTTCCTCAACAGGCAGCAGTGAACCCCTCACTGCACGGAGGTTTTCTCACAAAGCTAGCGTTTAGGACATTTATCATCTGCTTGCAGTCTTTCCAGCCCATTTAGTAACTTACACACATTTGTTTTTACCCATTTAAGATTCAGATATTTTCACACAACTTAAAAATACATTGTCATAAGTTAGCCTATATATTAATAAACTTAACGACTCCCATGAATTTCTCCAGGACTTTTAATTGCTCCTGTGCTCATTTTAACAGGACGAACATCTTCTATTCATTAGGTTTTAATGAGCCGTACTTAACGAATGGAATCAATTTACCTGTTGGAACTGGTGATTTGTTGATATTTCTGATAACAAATCCTTTATATTTTAATGATACGTTTGTTTTTAACTAGCCATCTAGGCCTACTTCTATCTGAAAACTAAGTTGGACCATTCAGTTTTGGCCATAGTTGAATGTTTATACAGTAGCCTATGTCCATTATGTTTGGCTGGGAGCCTGTTAACAGAGGAATTGACACCTGTAAAATACAATTTTAGTAAAAACTTTTTTAGTTGGTTATACTGTATATAATTGCATATTTTTCTAAGTGCTTTAAATCAATATATATTTTTGTTGCAATACAGTTCCACTTGTGTGCTATGGTGTTAGCAAGACTAATTTATAAAAGGTTAACTGATTAGTCGAAGCAGCACACCTGTGATAATTACTGTACATACTGCCACGCGAAAATCGGTCAATATTTACGTTAATTTAAATGATAATGTTGCACACTTTACCTTTTCAATTTTCATAGGCTGTTTGAAATTAAAATTTAATTTACTATTCTTGTTCTGTTTTCCGGTTGTTTTTATGTTAAAGTTTAAAACATCCACTAGCTGTTGTGAAATCACTGAATACCTGACTTCTCTTAATCCCTAGAACTGCCAGGTGCCATAAATGCAAAATAGGGGTTATTTCAGGAGAAATGTAAAACCTGTTAATAACATCATTATACAAACAATGAAACAGCATTTACAGCTGGACAGGACATATTTTCACTTACGAAGAGGTAGAAACAAGCTGTCAGATTCTACCTGGTGGCCTTAAGGCACATACCTACTGTCACATCTTCAGTGCTCATCCTTCACCCACTTCCCTTATTTGAGACAACATGCAGTAGCCTGTGGCACCAAATTAGTCTCTGGTGTTTTGCTTGGTCACTATTACTAGGAAACCATCTGGACAAATTTAACCCAGTAAAATTTAAAAGTATTCTCTGAACAATAGCGTTAATAATAATGTGTCATATTCTATTTGACACATTAACTTGAGATCATTTTGACTTTCTAGCAGACTTTGCATCCTATGTTTTGCTATAAAGTGGTCATACACCATTTGGGTTGATATATGTGAAAGTGGTTTGTGCAGTTTAAATTCCCGTAGGGAAAGAGTTAATTGAAGAAACTCTAGATGACTTAAGAATATGTGACAATTATTTTGTGCGTCAGTGTCAATAAGACTTGTGAAAACTTGTTGTTGTTTTAAACATTAATTAATGAACTGTGAATGAAGCATATTAGCATTTACTTAGTTTTCTGTAATGCAATATGGCAGAATAATATATTTGTTCGCTGTCCTAAGCTGCTGAATTACCACAGAGTAGCCTAACCTTGAGGTCAGCCAGGCGGTGGTGACTTTGGGCTAAATTTTGAACGTGGAGCAATTAGGCGCACGCTCTTCTGCATCACTCCACTGCATTAACTACACAGGGGCAATGGGGAAGGATAGGTTGAGGTGGGATGCAGATCTTATTCTTGTTAACGACCTTGAGTTGGAGATTAAAGATTGTGCTCAACTCAAGTCAAACCATCACTGATAAATCCCAAACCAAGAGTTTTTTGTCGGCCCAAAGTCTGGCTGAATCCTTTTACAGCCAAATCTGGAATAATGAATTGCCGAAGTCAGTATTTTAATTAATATAAATAGTCAGTCACTTTTTGGTGCATAAATCTTGTACTAAGCTAGTTTCACTATTTTAACAACCAAATTGTTTAGGAATAGAATGTTCAAATGAGGAATTGATTTCTGCTTAGTGGTTGGAAGAGCTGACCGATTTGTCAACTGCAACCAAAAATGTGGCAGCATTTGTCTGATTTTCCCACCCTGCCTCTGTCACTCATACCGCTGATCACTGGCCAAATGGTTGTAAAATGTTACAGTATCTGGCAGCTTATATGTTGTA
Source organism: Perca flavescens (assembly GCF_004354835.1). NCBI lineage: Eukaryota > Metazoa > Chordata > Actinopteri > Perciformes > Percidae > Perca > Perca flavescens. The sequence goes on along the minus strand of NC_041353.1, from coordinate 12,933,690 downwards.
CCAGCCACTTTGGCAGGGAAGTATAATTTGGAGTTCCCTTGAAGTTGGTTGGGTCAGTTAAGTAGTCAAATCAAAGCAGATGATGAATTTTGTGATTGGTCAGGTGTATAAAGAAAATATAGTTTCATCTTACAACTCTCTTCCTTCTTTTATTTTATTTCTAGTAACAAGGGGCGAAGCAGATCAAGCTGGGCCTGGCCAGGCCTACCTAGTCTTCTGTCTGGCCTTACCAGACGGGCCAGCAACCTCTCCAGGGAGTCCTAACTCAACGACGAGTGGGGGCTTCAGCCTGTTCTTACAGAAACTTCACCAGACCACCACATCAAGCTGTAACGGATTGGATTCCAATCATACCTTGTTTTATCAGCCTTTGGGAGGCTATACTGGTCTGTTATATCTCAAGTCCTTCCATGTCGTGGATGTCCCTCTCTGGATGTTGGCAACAGGATGGATTCGAGTGTTAATTTGACGGTTGTCACATCATTGCAGTGCTTGCACCCCCCCTCCTTTGACTGGCTTTCGTCCCTTCCCTCCCCAATCTTTGAGCGAAAGCCCCTGCCGCTCTCTTGGGGCTTCCCTGAGCCCTGTACAGAAGGGACTTGTAGGAACTGTAGATTGTTTTGTTGAAACAGTTGACATTGCAAAGAGGAACTAGAGTTACCCATCCATTTTCTTTTTTCCAGAGTTTCATCGGAGGTTGGACAGCTTTTCTTTTGAAAAATAAATTCGCTAATAGAAATTTGTGCCCGGATACACACAGTGTACACATAGATTGGTCTGATTAAGTCCTTATTTATACACACACAATTCCTTTTTTGTGGTCTGAGTCTTGGGGAGAAATGTCTGAAAGCAGCAGCAAAGCGCCGCAGTTAATTGCCCCTGCCCCCCCTCCTCCCTCTGCCTCTCCCTGTCCATCACCCCAAACCCCCCTTAAGAATGTGAATGGCTCTGCCAGTTCAGACACGCTTGTGGTAGAGAAGCTTAGCGGACACCCTGAGGTCCAACGTCGGCGCCACACAATGGATAGAGACTCTAAAATAGCCGAGCACCGTTTCTTCCGCCGGAGTGTCATTTGTGACTCCAATGCCACAGCTTTGGACCTGCCCAGCAAAGCAGCTGTGATACTCACCTCACCTCCAGACTGTGAAGGGCCTTCCACCTTCTTCTTTCAAGTTCCCTCAGGTCCTGGACCTGGGGTACGAGATGCTGAAGGCAGAGAGGTCCCAAGAGGTCCTTACCTGCAAACCTCAACCCTTCAGCCTGGTCTTGGCCTTGGTAGGGCAGTTGTGGAGGGGCACATAGAAAATGCTGAGGAAGATTTAGGTGAGGGCAGTATCACGATTGCTGTTCCCACAAGTAGTATTGTTGAAGAACATAGTGCAGATGGGGCAGTAAAAGAGTCCAGCCCGACAGTATTGGATGTTACCGACAAAACAATAGGCAAACTGCCTGACGTCACATTGCGTCCCAGAGGGTCAGAGCACACACAACAGGTGGCAAAAGACGGAAAAGTGATAGAACATGCGGACGGGGGTAGCGTTGGTAGTCCGACCGAGGAGAAAGAGAAGGAAACGGAGGAGGAGAAGGAGCTAGCGAAAGCACGGGCAGAGCAGAGGGAGGCCGAGAAACGAGTGCAAGAGGATATAGAGGAGGTGGAGACAAAAGCTGTAGGGACTTCCCCAGATGGGCGCTTCCTGAAATTTGACATTGAGATTGGAAGAGGGTCCTTTAAGACTGTGTACAAGGGACTGGATACAGAGACTACTGTGGAAGTGGCGTGGTGTGAGCTCCAGGTAAGTCCAGACTCATAAATCTGTCACCTCTTATGTGCTCTGTCTCCTCCTGTTTATCTGGATAAGACTTTCATTAAATGTCATTTTGTGGTTGTGGTCATCCCTGAGGTGTCTCAATTCCATCCAGGTGCTGAATTTAACCTCTCTCTTTATTATTTCTTACATGTCCTCTTTTTACCTTGAGATTGTTAAGTTACTCATATGTGAGAACTTTCTGCTCACCTGGATGCTTTCCTGTAGAAATGTTCACAAAATGAGATCACTCTCTGACTGAAATTGAGATACTGGTGCAGACTGATTTTATTTTTTTTAAATGTGTGTGAACAGATGCTGTGGTGCATCTGATTACTACCACCACAAGATGCATAAATGAGTAATGCATGATGGAGAGGATGTTGAACAATCAAGGCCCAAGTGTAAACGAGTGGGTTTTCATTTCCCGATTGCTGTGGCAGCTTGTATCTGTAGGATGAATTTGTAGGATAGCATTATCCTAAAGGTTAGAAAAGTTAGATTATGACTAGAGGCTTCCTTGTCAAAATCCCCAGACTGTCTGGGAAATTCAGGGTACTGAAAGTAAATCAGTAACACTGTTGCATCTCTCACCTTCTTGTCCCAGTTATGGTGCCCTTGAGCATGACAGATTACCTCCTAGCTGCTTCAGTATAGTTGCTATGTGGCAGTTCTCAATCATCTCTGTGTGTAGATACTGTACATAAAAGTTAACAAAAAAAGACTGCATCTTGCGTACTGTGAAACATGAGACAGGATGGCACCCAGTTCACCACAGGATGCTGTTGCTACATTATGGTGCACCGATGCAACTTCTGCAGTGAGTGCGTTTGTCAGAAAGCGAGAGAGATAGAAAGTGTGAACAAGAGACATGTAGAGGAGTTGCATGTCTGTACTGTATGTGTGTTGACGGGAAAGCTGAGGGGGACAAAAAGTGGAAAAAATAGTGTCTTTGCAGCTCGTCTTAGTGCATTCAGTAGTTGCAGATGTAGAATAACAATCTCAGCTGGTCATGTCTGTCTGTCTGTAGTTTTTCTGCAGAATGACAGTAAAATATTATGGAGAGAGAGGATAACATGCGTGGGTAGTCCGCTCCATCTTTTCAACATACTGTAGTTAAATTAATTAGAACCAGAAAAGTCAAACGAGGTGAGACTGCATAATTAAATCTTTTCTGTGCAAAGTCTGCACTCGTTTATATTTCTCAGTGTGCGATTATTTCCTGTGGGACTGTGTGGTTGTTTTCCTGTCATCTCCATCACAAGATGTTCCTTGAGTCCTCCTGAATCCCAGGAGCTAAAATCAGCTTCGCCTGATACCCTGTGTCAAGGAAACGGCAGTTTGTTTATCAGGAAACAAACGTCTGCCCTCTCCCTCTGTCACACATGCCTCTTTCTGTCTCTCTTGCTCATCAAAAAGAGGAAACCTAGGGTCAGGTCAAATTCAGACTTCAGCTTGATTTTGTTGGTGATTTAAAAAAAAAGTAATTTGGTTAAATAATCAGAAGATAAACTGACTGATACATCAGTTGCTTTAATACAAGTATGTTATTTAATTTGCCCTGGCTTACTGGAATGAAACGTCCATTAAACATTGTATAGTGCATGCGTTATTTAAGGGTATTAAAGGTCTATGGTGACTATATATCCTATGCATGCAGAGACAAGTACTTTTCTAGAGTGTGTCAGTGTGTGTCAGTGTGTGTCAAAGATGACTGAGCAACTGCTGACATGTGGCAGAATGGTGGGAGTAAAGTCAGAATGGTAGGAGTAAAGTTACACACACACACACGCGCGCGCATGCACATAACAACCAATCACATTCCCTCACTGGGTGGGCATGGGAACTAGAGACCTGTGGGAGTTAGGATCATCTGGAACTTGTCGGTTTTCTGCAAACGTGTGTTTGTATGTGTGTGTGGTATGAGTGTCTTTCCATCCCTTTGACTCACTTTAATATCATATGTTTAAATTATAGTGTCTGTGTGTGTATTTCAGAGATGGATTTGGGGGAGTTGTAGCTTTACATTCTTTGGCATCCAATCCAAAGCAGGTTAACTTCTGTTTGCAGGAGAATCCATAGATGGATGGACACAGAGGAAGAGGAGGAGGAAGGAGATATAGCAGATAGTTTGCTTAAACTTTAGTAAAGAAATAGATTGATGAATAGATAGAGGGAGTGGAGCGATGGCAGAGGAAGGTCACTAAGCAGAAGAGGCTGATGTAGTTCTCCTGGAATGAGAGAAAATGGAGAAGGAGAAATGTTTGGATTCAGTTTAATCTTGAGTTACTAACCTTAAACAGTTTTAGTGTTAAAGATTTCTGTTTACTATTTTAAATTACTTGAAATCCCCCAATCAGGTGGGAAAATGTATCCCAATCAAACCAACTACCATGAGGTGACGGTTTTGCATAGATGCTCCATGAAATTGGGATAAAGTTAAGAATGTGAGTCAACTACAAGGCAATAGAGGAGGTAAAAGAAAAAATTAGGCAGGAAAGTAGAGAATTTAAGTTCTATAAGAAGTGAAGGATGGAGGAGGGGTAAAGGTCAAAGTTCACCCCTCTTGTGTCTGAGGCGATCAGTAGGAGCCTGTCCAATGTTCAACTACATTTGGTAGAGGGGGATATAATTGAATACATTTAAAAAAAAAAAAAAAAAAAAAATTTTGATTTTTGAGAACTTTCGGAGGACAGGTTTAGGAGGATGAAGCCAGTGGCAACGATCAGGAGCAGGAATTTAATGAAGAGGGAGGTGATCGTGGAGTGAGTTCAGTGATAGAATAGAGAAATGGGTAAGGGAGGAAAGAGTGGGAGAGAAAAGACAAAGGAAATGAAAGGGAGGAGTGGGAGGGAGAGGAGCAGAGAAATTTGAGGACTAAAAGAAGGACCGTGTGTGTGTGTGTGTGTGTGTGTGTGTGTGTGTGTGTGTGTGTGTGTGTGTGTGTGTGTGTGTGTGTGTGTGTGTGTGTGTGTGTGTGTGTGTGTGTGTGTGTGTGTGTGTGTGTGTGTGTGTGTGTGTGTGTGTGTGTGTGTGTGTGTGTGTGTGTGTGACCTTAGGCTCTTAGCTCCACTGGCACTCAAAGACCTTGAAATTTCTCTCTCAACAGCAACACAAGGCGGATTAGCCGCCTCTTCTCACACATACACACTTTTGGGGCTTCAAAGCTCTCCTCCAATAACAGTCATTCAATCAGGGCCTTAGGAGAGGAACTGGGCTCAGGCAGCTCTGTTGGCATATGCAAGTATTGTGCTGATGCAGAATTTTTGTGTTTTGTCATTAAAATCACAAGTACATTTTATTGTTTTTATATTACAGTTTCATACTTTTTTCAAACTACTATCCTACAGTACTACAGTGAAATGTTACATTGTGAAGTCATATCACTGTAGTCTCCTGACATAGACAAAATGAATCGCATCCAACACGGCTAATAAATATGGCTCACCGTGTCCAATTTTAGCATTGCAGCAATTTGTTTATAGTGATGACCCATTTTAACCTGGTACTGACCTGAAATCTGTCCATGTGTTGGTAACGGGCCACAGGGAGGCACACAATAAGGATATTGAGATGTTTGTCTAGAGGTTTTTTCAGACATTTAAAAAGTGTTGTGTCCCAAACGCAGTTTCACTAAACAATGGAATCTCTGTTGCACAATATCTCAAATTACAAAGGCATATTATGAGGCTTCGCTTTAACTAACGCATATCTATTTTTATCATACATTGGAAAAAAATATTGCTTTTCCAAAAACAATATTTGACATATTATAGGCATAAACCACCCCGCTGCCCAGTTTTGCATCTAGATATGTTGAGTTGGAGATTATATATTCAAAGACGCATGTATAAAATAGGGTAAAAGCAGCACATTGTATTTTACTAAAAGATAAATATCCCCAGATTACTCCAGGGCAGCAGAGCTGAGGTGAAACGGTTAGATTTTCCAGAGGTTCAGATTTCCCTGACAAAACAGCACACTGCAGCTGTGTCAAGCCCTCAGCAGAAGCTGGTTCTCACTGCTGATTGATTCTGAAGTTGCTACAAAGTAGTATTAGCCACCCCCAAAAACACACACTGACATAAGGAATGAAAACTATGTTTTTGTAGTTTAAACATTTTCTCGTAAATGTTTTAAATGCTGGCTACATATAACTTACTCAGTTCCTTTTTCTTATTAGCAGTTCAGCTAATTCCTATGTGCATCTTATCAGAATCAGAACATTTTTAGCAGCAGTTCACCCAGTATTATAAATGTAAATCTAAAAGATAAGAAATAAATAGTAAAACAACAATTTAAAAAGAAATATACACACAAAATGTATATACACACAGAATTAGAAAGAAATATACACACTGAAAGTACTGATTATTGCACATGGTCCGTATGTGAAGGTGTGAACATGTGTGGGGGGGGGGGGGGGTGGTGCTAGTGAGTGAGTGTGTGTGTGTGTGTGTGGCGATGGCTTGTGGAAAGAAGCTGTTCGTGTGTGTGTGTGTGTGTGTGTGTGTGTGTGTGTGTGTGTGTGTGTGTGTGTGTGTGTGTGTGTGCGCGCATACTGCAGCTAGCTTTGTGGACTGTTAACTTATTCATTTGCTGAGCCTTGCTGCAGATGAGTTCAACTGTTTAAAAATAGAGAATGTAAAGTGAAAATGTTTTTTTAGCTTTAATTTGCAGGATATATCCTGTGTTTGTAATGTGATGGACATAGAGATGGTTTTATGGACGGAGTAGTTTAGCGCTGGAATGACCACTTTTTCTTCTGTAGTAAGGATTGAAAATCACCACCAGCATCGAGACATTTGTCAGTAAACGGCTTGTAGGTCTGTGCAGATAGGTTATCAATCATTGTGATAACCTCACTCATAAAGCTGCTATTCTTCTCTAATAAATCCAGCAGTAAAACGTATCTCAACTTAGAATTCTATCAGTCACCATGGCCAAACAAGTTTTTCTGTCAGTAAACTGTAGGAATGATGGGTATTTCAAAGAATATTTAGCAGTTTAGTGTCAAAGTGAGAGTGCAGTAACCTTTCAATAGCTGAACGTTTTACAAACACAGTATTCTAACAGATCAAGTCCTGACACACCGCATGCATAAACACACACCGCAAGATGTGTAGTTCAGATATGTAAAGGCACGTAAGCCCAGCCAGTTGGATTTATGAGTGATAAAAGAAATAGTGTCGTGGGCTGAGGTTGCCAAGTGTTCAGCTCTGATGTTGGATAATCAGGAGGTGACAGAGAATAAGAAAAAGGTCTCTTTTTCATTCATTTAATTGCTCATTCTCTCACTATAGAACTCAGTCTTGCTTTGTCTCTGTCCCGCCACAGTTCGAACTCACGCTCTGCCTCACTCCCTCTGTCTCTCTGTCATGTGTCAGTAACCAGCTGTGAGCTACAAAGGAAGGGAGACGGAGAAGCTGACACTTCCTTATATGCAAACGGTCCCCATGCTTCCTTCCGTGTAGTGTGTGTGTGTCCTGTCTGTCTGTCTGTCTGTCTCTGTCTGTCTCTGTCTGTCTGTCTGTCTGTCTGTCAGGGTTTCCCCTAATGTTAAACAGTAAGGTCAGGCCACCATGCCTTTTAAGAATTTCATTTTGGCAGTGATGGCCTAAAGGTTAAAGTGCCCATTTTATGAAGAAATCACTTTTTCTGGGATTTGGAGTGTTCTTTTGTTTCTCTGGTGCTTCCACACACATACAAACTTTGAAAAAAATCCATCCATGCTGTTTTGAGTGAGATACGGTTTCTGAATGTGTCCTGCCTTCAGTCTCTTAGTGAGCTGTTCAAAATCGGCTCGGACTGTGACGTCACAGTCCGAAATGAGCTGGCTAACCACAACCATTAGCTCGTAGCGTTAGCATGCTAACGCTAGCGTTAGCATGCTACGTCGTTCTCAATAGCAAAGCACTGCTACAACACACACAAGTTCACCATAACCTACAAAAGAACTACTTACATGTGTACCCTCATTTAGAAGTCTCCCAGCTAATCCTGCCTTGTAACTGACCAAAGTTGGAGAAACAGGCTCTCTTTTACTGTCTCTAGAGTTATCTAGCTGACATGCTCTACATCTGAGCTACTGCGCATGTGCAGTCAGAGACTATTTAGAAGAGACATGCCACTTCCTCAATCCTCAATACAACTATATAAGGAAAACCCGTAACGGCAAAGATGGCGGTTGTATGCACATGTCCCGCCCCTCCCGCTGGAAAGCCAATCATCTGCTTTTTAACAGTCAAGCCGGGAAACATTTAAGCCTATCGTCTGGTTCCACTGACGCATGCGCACAGTTGAGGTTTTGCGACAGCGGAGACCTACTAAACCAGCCTAACGGTAAGTAACGTTAAAAGACTAGACTAGCTATGCTAACGTTAGCATCCGAAACAGCTAACGGGCTAATATTAGCAACGCGACGAAGCTAGCTTCATGACGTAGCATCAGTTATCAACGCTCAAGCTAACGTTAGCTAGCATTAACGTAACTTTTAAAACAACAAGAAAACGTGAGACACAAGAACAAGACACAAGAAAAATAATAATTCAAAATATTGTACTGTACACTGATAAAACCAATGACATTGAGCATCTGTTTAAGTGCTTGGCCAAAGTCCTTAAATTGTCTCTGGCTTGGCACAACCATAGATATATATAAAGCCTTAAGGCTTATATCTATGGGCACAACACCGGCATTCTGGATAGAGACGTAAATGAAGTTGGTGTCGTGAACCCTTGCACATGCGTAGTAACAGTATAACCTGTGGGGAAAAAGGCGTTTTAAACCTTATTTTGGGGCAAAGTCATCAAACTTTTTTAGCAGTTTTTATCATATTCTACTGCTGTTTCTATACATGTAGTTTTTATGTCCCGATGACCAGTGAAAGTGCAGTTCTGACTCTGCCCATTCATTTAGATACGAGCCTGGTCTTGTTAGTCCGAAATAGCTGCCCGGAGGCGTTGCCAAGATGGCGGCCGAGTGGCATGACTTGCCTAAAAGGACTTTGGTGCAGTGCAATCAAAGATAGTACAGAAGAAGAAGATGAAAAGAGGTCTCACTCTGTAGCTAAAACAGAAACCAGGTGAAAAGAGGATCTGCAGCAGTGAGAGAGAGCTGTGCAGTACAACAACAATATGGTGTTTTTTGAAAATTAAACCATGTAAACCTATTCTGGTACAACCTTAAAATACAGTTATGAACCTGAAAATGAGCATAATATGGGCGCTTTAAAGAAGCCAGCTTGCGTTGGTTCAATCCCCAGACCGACAGGATAAAATGTGGGTGGGGAAAGTGAAAGAGTAGCGCTTGTCCCTCCCTCATTACCACTGAGGTGCCCTTGAGCAAGGCTCTTAACCCCAACCGCTCCACTGGAGCTGCTCAGTGGCCAGCAGATCAGACTGTGGTTGTACCGGGCAACTTCCAGGTATGAATGTCTAACTGTGTGAATGTGATCAGGGCGCTCCTGCAAAAGAGAGGTTTCCTTTCAGTGAACCTTCCCTGATTAAATAAAGGTAAAAAAATAAATAAAAATAAAATATATATATATTTTAGTATTGATATATATATTAGTATTGATATCAGTGGAAAGCTAAAGTGTCACATAGCGTGAGTGCTGTTTCAGGTTTTGTTATTAGTGTTTAGACCTTTAAATAGTAAGTGTAATAGGTGTGATTAAACAAACAATGTTAAGAAGTAGCATACAGTGGGCGGAGCCATTCAAATATAGTTAAAAATACTGCATGTAGTATAGACCTTCCACCCACAGGATTGAAGCATTTTATCACACACCCATGAATCTCACTTGATAGCTGTCAGGCCTTGGGTATGTGTGCTAACATTTTAGTTATGTGTGACAGTGTGTGTGCGCTCTTAGAGGGATGTTATTTTTTTGGACCTTTCTTCCTCTTACTCTTTGTGTTTATTAAGAAAAAACAAGAAGGAAGTGTGTGTGTGTGTGTGTGTGTGTGTGTGTGTGTGTGTGTGTGTGTGTGTGTGTGTGTGTGTGTGTGTGTGTGTGTGTGTGTGTGAGAGTGAGAGAGCTGAAGATGCTGAAGGGTTTTGGCACCTTCTTAAATAAAGATGCTTTAGAGACTGCTAAGGGTGTGTGTCTGGGTTTTCGTCACATTGAATATTTCAGTATGTGTGTGTATGTTGATTAGAATGTTATGTTGATAAGAATATTAGTGTATTTTATGATAATTATAGTGCAGCTTAATTGGAAACAGGGTATGTGTCTGTTGACTCATGTAAAATTGTGTGTCGGGGGGGGGCATTGAATGCATCAGGCAGATGTTAGATGACTTGCACAGTGAGACATGATGACATAGCTTAACGCTCCCTCTCTGTTTTTCTATTCTCTCTCACGATGTCTCGCTTTCTTCTTCCCGCCTCAGCTTTGCTCTTTCCAATCAGATTCACTCCTCCCTCTTTTTGTCTCCCCCATCTATTCCTGCTCTTCTCATTATTTCCCTTCTCTCATCTGTTTCTCTCTCCATCTTAATCCCTACCTCTTGCCCTGACATCAATCTTCTTCCTTCCTTGAATTTCACACATTAAATGGGGGAGTGACTTATTTTTTTTTGTCTGATTCCTCGTTCACTGGTGCTTACTCATTCACTCCATCATTGATCTTTTTTTAATCTCGACTTTGAAGATTATTATCAATGCATTTGCTTGATTCTACAGTGCTGAGAGAGAGAGCCGCAGAGACGTTAAATATTGTGTGTGTAGAAATACAGGAGCTGCATTTGAACCCACAACACTGCTGCATACCTTTTTTACTACATTATGTTCAGCATTGTCCTCAAGGAATCCCTGTATATCTGTTGTAATTTGGCTATAACTGACTGCAACCCAGATACACACACACACACACACAGACAGTAGCTTAACTAAATGCAAGTGTGTGTGTCTGATTAACGAAAAGAGGGTTATTGTTTTCTACTTTTTAAATTTTTTTTTGCCAGGAAACTGCAAAACAATACTGACATTGTGAGAATAATCACTTCCTGGAAGTTCTGAGCCACGATTGGCCGACATCTGCGGATCAGAGGCAGGGGATTGGGTCACGTTGTTTTGAGCCAGAAATGACAAATCTGGGATCAGATGTACAAGCTTCTACTTCCTCAGACAGACTGAAACTACATTGAATGCAGCAAGCAAACCATATCATTCCCTGAAAATGTTACTATTTAGCTTGAAACTGTTATCCAGCATAACCTACACTGAGAGAGTCTGTCCTCAAGGATACTTTTTTTGGATTAATTGATAGGAGTTAAGTGTCAGGCAAAAGTGCCTCTCATATAAAACAGCACCAGTCTACCCAGTTCCCCCAGACAGGTTCAACATGGCTCTGTTTGAAATTGAACCTTTTGCATTTTAATGATAGGGCATTATCTGTAACCACTGGAATAAAGGGAAATTACACATTTTTACACAAACTGAACGAAACTGCAGAAATCCCCGATTGAGGGATCTCTCCTCTGTTGCTCTACCTGAAGTTTCTTTAGCAGCACACGTTAATTTTGCCTGGCTTCATGATCCTCCTCCTGACCTAGTTGAACATGGGTCGGATGCTGCACTGCTGTGTTACAGACGGTTCTATTTGGGAATTTGATTAAATGCTAATCACATTACATTAAGCTGACTCATGACTAGTAAACAACCGCATGAGAAAGGAGCTATAGCTATGCAGACTAGTAAATCTGATGACAACAGACCAACCGGTGACTGCAATAGACCAGTGCACCTCCTGTACAGTATGAAAGGGGCTATAGGTGTGTGACCACAATCTAAAATGGATCTCGCCCAAAATCAAAGTCATCTGCATCAGCGTAAAGTGACCTGGGCTGCACATTTAGTTTACTTCACAACACTGTGTGCTTGTTTGTGTATTTTCTTTATGTGTGTGTTTAGTCTTCCCTTGCTTGTGTGTGTGTGTGTGTGTGTGTGTGTGTGTGTGTGTGTGTGTGTGTGTGTGTGTGTGTGTGTGTGTGTGTGTGTGTGTGTGTGTGTGTGTGTGTCTATAGAATGTATGAGTGCAATTGTGAGTGAGCTCCTGTTTCTTTGTGTTCACCTTAGAGTGTGTGTGTTTGGGGAGGGGGCAGCTCTCTGGTTTCATTGTATCCCTCCCAGATTCTCCACATTCCAATGATAAGATGTCATTCCTTAGGGGAATGGGGTATATAATAAGTGTGTGTGTGTGTGTGTCCGAATCTATACTCCCCTTGGATTTACATTTCATGCCTTTTATCTGATGATGTTGCTTTGCTTTGATTTTTGTGCTCTGATTTTCTCTGTACAAAGAGATGTCTGTAGGTACCTATGTTTATCTCTGTTCAACCATGGTGTCTAGTAGAGCTGCAAAGATTATTCAATTAATCACCAACTGTTTTGATAATCTGTTTTGGAGTCATTTTTAATAAAAAAAAAAGTGATTCCAGCTTTTTAAATGTGAATATTTTCTAGTATCATTTCTTTATCACACTGAATCACAACTGAATATCTTTTGAGGAAATCATCTTGGGCTTTGGAAAACAGTAATCTACATAATTTTCTGATATTTTATAGATTAAACACCTAATTGATTAATCAAGAAAATAATCAACAGATTAAATGACAATGAAAATAATTGTTTGTTGCAGCCCAGCGCCTAGTGCTGCGAATGTTAGGTACCCAGCTGATGTCTTGTAAGCTGGATATTTGTTTTTCCTAGAGAGACAGATCACAACTAGTGTTTTTTTGTAAAAAAAAAAAAAAAAAAAAAAGCTTTGATTGAACTAGCTAGAATGCAACGTAATTACTATTACTGTAAAATCAAGGCGTTTCTGTCATTACAACAAACCGAAATGCAGGAAAGTACAACACCCACCAACACACAGTCCGAAAGTTAGATGGACAGGCAGGACTGATTTTAATTGCTCTCATTTGTCTTTAATATATGACATGCCTATATTAAGAGAGTTCTAGTTAAAAACCAACAAAAACGGTTGAGGGTTTAACAGGTTCATCAATGTCTAAAAATGGAACTAAAGAACAGCGAGACAGAAAGAACAAAGTGTCACGTTGATGTGCTCTGACTGTGAGCAACTGTGCATGTCTGTGTGTCTGTTTGTCGCTTTATCTCCCTCCCATTTTGTGTCGGTCTCCTGCTTCCTCTCTCACTCTCTGGTTCTCTCTCTCTCTCTCCCCTCTCTTCATGACCTTAACTAAAGCCTTTGGGGGGGAAAAGAGGAGAGAGACACAGAGACGGAGCATTTTTTTTTTCTGTTCTATAAATGGCAGCAGAGTGTCATCCGCTGAGCCATAACTAGAGCAGAATGAGTGGAGACTGTGTGTGGCTGCATGTGTCAAAGTTGATATATGTGTGTCATTGTCTGTTGTGCCTGTATATGGAGGGTCTACTTTCTACTCACCCAAAAAAATAGATGATTTTAAGCTTAGACGCGAAGGTTGGAGAAATGCAGCTTCAACAAACGTCAGAAGACATCACTCAGTAAAGGATTCAAGGCTTTAATCTGCCTTAAGTAAAATATTTACTCGTTTCAGTCTCACCAAAATCTGAAATATTTCCCATGAGTTCTGATAGTGTAGTAAATCTTTTAGGGGCTATAAGCATAATGTTGGATGGAGGTTTTGATGTTTAAATTAAAGGAATGATCCCCCTGAAACGTATGTTTTTAGTATTAAACTGTTGGCTTAAAAGGTGCCTCTAAAAGGTTTCCAACTTGCTCCTTTATTGAGCTGTATTAGGCATGATTTGGTGAAGAAAGTAGTATATGTATGAGCAGTGATGTAGGGGATTGTAGCGCTGCAATGAACAATGGTTTTCATCAATTGATTAATGCTTTTGTCTATGTCAGAACATAGTGCAAAATTCCCACAGCTCTTGCAAATTATTCAAATTGCTTGTTTTATTTAATCATCATTGACATATATGTCACAAAGTATTAAATCCTTACATTTGAGAATCTTGAACGTATGTTTAGCAATTTTGCTTGGAACATTACCAAAACATGTAATCGATAAAAAATAGACCTGCTGATGAATTTTCTGTCAATCGACTAATGGATTAGGCATTCATCCCCCTGACACTTTGCTCAAGATGTTAATTTGTAGGCTGCATCACAGTCCGATTGGCCTGCTTTTTAGGGGTAAAATGATTCTTCTCTACATGAGTTGCGTTCCATTAATGCCACATTGTTGGAGAGATGGTTTAGCATCTAGAGTTTCTAATATTAATGGTCACATTCATGGTGAGTTAGTGGAGAGAGAGTCTGGCTGACACAATGTTGAGTCAATTGGAACAGAATACACACACACGCACGCACGCACGCACTGTGGTCAGTGAGGTAGGAAGTTCTCCCCACCAGATTAGGAGTCAATCCCTCATAAACCACAGTCTGCATGATGTAATCACCACAGAGCATGGTCACATGGATGGTATGTAATGTTCAATGCAGCTTGAATTTAATTTAATATGTGATAAACTATGAAATTATGAGAAAGTGTAGAGTTTGCCAGCTTTGCTTTTATATTGCAACGTGCTGCAACAAACATTGAAAAACTTTCAATCTTTACAGTAAGAAAATGTTGTAGTTAATGTCCCATCCCGTCAATCGCTGTCGCTGATGAAGGCGATAAATCCTGCCTGTATTTTATGCAGTAGTTGTCTTATGTCATAAGGTCTGTCCAGAGTGGTCCTCCATAAGCTGGGTGGTTTGAGGTTGAAGTCGCTAAGTTCACTTAGATGATGAGATTCTGGATGCAGGAAGTGTTTGCCGGACTCAGCTGAGGTTTTATGTTCCCCCAGCAGTGGTGTTGCATTTATCTGAGAAATTAGTTTATGTGATGAGATAAGACGGGATCTGAGAATATTGCCTAGTAATTTTATCTCAAAATCTTAGGGTCAAATGTTAGATTTGTGCAGCAGACGGTATGTCCTGTTTAAGTGTCCTTTTATGGTAAATTCCCTGTATTTATAATCCACCAACCAGTAGACTAGAGTGCAGTAATGAATAAACAGTAGTACCTGTGAACAAAAAGAAGAATTTTGTACAAAAAGTTGGTAACTTTTAAAAATGTCGAACCTACGGCCGCTGCGTCGAGGAGTAAACCTCTATATATGGGCGCCCGCTCTACCAGGTGAGTTTACCAGGGGCCCAGATAATGGTTACATTTAGTTAAAAGCCCCCATACAACAATGGGGCACACACAGGTGTTTTCACTTAGTATGGTAATGTGATAACGAGCCAGATCGCTTCTTCCAATATAGGGGTGCTTTGCAAAAGACTTTTTGAATAAAAGATAAAAATGTAAATAATTAACTGCTTTTGTTACTGTACTAAAAACCAACATGATGTCTTTGTTTGAGTAGAAGTTTAAGTAATGTGGACAATAGGTAGACAATACATTTTAATATGTCACAGTAGGAAAAGCAGGTGCAAATATTTAGCTGCTTAAAAAGTTTCAGGATCCTGGTATCATGCATGCTGACTCACTGTGAACAGAGCCATTGTTAATGTTATCAGTAACACTTGTGCTTTACTATGACAAGTCAACATGTCTTCTGTGAAAAATGCCTGTTATCCATTCTATTATCCATCAATTATGGACTGATTAGCAGTCCCTCTCCTCCTCAATAGCTGCAGACACAGAAATGGCACATACTAAGGAAAGCTCATTGTGGGACTGGCTCTAGTGGCTGTAATTCTGCACCAAGGCTGAATTTTGGGAAAGGAACTTCAGATACAGTATTAGGGGACCACTAAGGTCTATGTAAAAGCATCCAAAGAGCACCATGTCATGGGACCTTTAATATAGCCTACACATAAACACCCAAACTCTCATTGGCATTGTATACAACACCACAAACCATCATATATTTAAAAGAAAAAAGAGAATCATGTACAGTATATTCCAAAAGTTATAAGCAACATTTTGTTAAAGAAAGTATACAGTATACCATATGTCATTACAAGTATTCCAGAAGTTACGGTAAAGGTATCTTTACATTGATTATTTTGGACTGAACTGGAGTGTACAGATCTACAGAAAACAAGTTTTTGATATTAAATTATTAGTTTGGTTGGGGTTGTAGCAGAGAAATTTGTTAGCTGTCGGGCCTTTGTTGGGCTAAGGCTTGAATGATTTCAGCCAGTTTGGACGAGGGATGAAATGTCACTAGGTTATTATAATGGTGTAAAATTGCAGCTATCTTGCTATATATGTGGAGTACTGTTAAGAATGAAACACATTAGATTTTATTGACATAACTTGTTCTTGAGGTCGTCCATTCAAGTGGTAATGAGTTGTTATGGCTACAATATCTCACAAAACATTTATATTTTTTCTATTAAAGCTATAACGCACACACAAGCAAAACAGAGTCCCACCCGACTTTCCTGACACAAACCCAAATTATAACAAAGCAAGGTTGACCGAGAGGTCAGGACTGTTTGTTTACTGTTGTCCTTCCTTTGTGTGTGTGTGAATGGGTGTGCGTTGTGTTGTCTGTTCATTGTTTTATGGGTGATAAACTGCTCACCTCTATCATCCTGTTGTTTACTCGGCCTTAGTTACACTGAGAAGAAACGTCACTGAGCGAGCAAGAGAGACACTGATGGAAGAAATGGAAAGATGGAGAAAGAGAGAGCAAGAAAAAAAGATGTGAGATAAAAAAAATAAAAAGAGACATGTAAAGATATAGCAGAGAGTTAATGCTGCTCTTGTGTCTGACCTGTATGCAGGACTCTGTCTGTCTGTCTGTCTGTCTGTGGCCTTATTTGAAAGCCTCCTCTCACTCCATCAATATTTGATTGGAAATATCTCTTTCTCTAGTGCTGAGTGTGCATGTGTGTGTTTGTGTGTGTGCATATAAAAGCTAATAGTTACATGCAGTAAATATAGTCATGCAGGTACACTAAACGTGTGGGGTTGTGTGTGTACATACAGTAACATATTAGGTCTGCTACTTTAATGCAACTAATCAGTCCTTCCAGAAAAATGCAGAGTTTTTTTGTGATTGTTGGGGGCACTTATCCTTGATTATGCGGCACGTTTTCTTAAAAAATGCAATGGAATATGCGGGATATTTATGCAATTTTATGCAATGAAATTGCGGGAACTTGCAAAAATTGCGGGAACTTGCAAAAACTGCGGTTTGATGAAAAAGAGAAAAAAAAGTGATTCCCCCAACACCCTGCTTTTCGATGATGTTCACGTCGCTTAATTGTCACTTCATAACGTTCCCATGGCAACATGAGAAAATGGCTACTCTTGTGTTAAGTAATAGCAACATTTTTCAACTTTCTGCTAAGATATATGTGACTTTTTTGCAACGATAATGCGGGGATTATGAAATCATGCAAGCCCCGCATATTTTGCGCGGAAATCGGCAATTTATGCGGCGTATTTGGAAAAAAATGCGGCCCCCACATAAATATGCGTCCTTTGGCTGATTATGCATTGAATTATGCAATCGCATAATCGCGTGTTTCTGGAGGGACTGACTAATGCTACGTTTACACGTGGCCGGCTATTTTCGTAAATGGTGTAAACTGTAGCAAAATATCAATGAACACAGTACAGAGAGATAAGTCAGGTGCAAGACCTACACACAAGAGAGAGATAAAGGCAGAGACAGAGAAAGCCAGGCAATTCAGAGACAGAAAGGGATGATGAAAAACAACCCGGAAAAGTGATATTCACAGAGATAAATGCAGACAGACAGAGAGAGGGAGATAAAAGAAGAGATGCAGACAAAGTGAGAGAGAGACAGACAGAGGGAGGGTAAGGGAGGTTGACGCAGACAGGGAGAGTGAGACAGAAAGCTAATGGGGAGCTTTACAAGGTAATGGACTGTGGATCCCCTGTGGTCTGATGGTAGTCCCATTCAACCTGTGTACTTTAGGCATTGTCTGCTCCATTGTATATTCAATATCCAGATGCTCCACAGCCCTGGGGCTTTTGCACAAGAGTACTCTACAGCTTACACAGCCATCCATGGCAGTGCTACAGTTTAGTATCCTCTTAGAGAGACATTATTTCAAATGTTAGGTTGAATTTAGAATTTAAATTTATTTAGTATTTAGAATTTAGTTAGTATTTAGAATTTACCAGTTTAGTTCAGCAGGGCATGGGAGGTAATATACAATGATAATAATATAAGAGATTCTGGTGTAATTATACCTGTACGTTATGCCTCTCCAGGTAGGGAATGAGTCCTTACCCCAAGTGAAGGAGTTCAAGTACCTTGGGGTTTTGTTCGCGAGTGAGGGGACAATGGAGCGGGAGATTGGTCGGAGAATCGGCGCAGCGGGTGCGGTATTACATTCAATTTATCGCACCGTTGTGACGAACAGAGAGCTAAGCCAGAAGGCAAAGCTCTCGATCTACCGGTCCGTTTTCCTTCCTACCCTCACCTATGGTCATGAAGGCTGGGTCATGACCGAAAGAACGAGATCCAGGGTACAAGCGGCCAAAATGGGTTTCCTCAGGAGGGTGGCTGGCGTCTCCCTTTGAGATAGGGTGAGAAGCTCAGTCATCCGTGAGGAGCTCGGAGTAGAGCCGCTGCTCCTTCGCGTCGAAAGGAGCCAGTTGAGGTGGTTCGGGCATCTGGTAAGGATGCCCCCTGGGCGCCTCCCTAGGGAGGTGTTCCAGGCACGTCCAGCTGGGAGGAGGCCTCGGGAAAGACCCAGGACTAGGTGGAGGGATTATATCTCCAACCTGGCCTGGGAACGCCTCGGGATCCCCCAGTCGGAGCTGGTTAATGTTGCTCGGGAAAGGGAAGTTTGGGTTAATCTGCTGGAGCTGCTTCCCCCGCGACCCGATACCGGATAAGCGGACGAAGATGGATGGATGGATGGGTTATGCCTCTCTGTGTGCACTGTTTGTGTGTTTGATGTGGGGTTGGCCATGTGGCTTTGTTTGCAGAAGAACAGGTTAGGGTGTTGATGTGTCTTTGGATGCTGACCAAGAACAGCTTCTGTGTTTAAATATTGTATCTTGAATTCTGTTAATTATAAGGCTTCACAAGCCTTTATCTCTCTTTATACTGCATCTACTGCAGTGTTAGTTGCAGGTGATACTGAACCACACCACAGTCTACAGCACATCCACACATTGTGGTCACTGCTAGTGCACACAGCGCTATTTCTGTATGTTAAGAAGCATGCATCAGATATTGTGGTGAGCCACCAGCTGCTACCTTTGTACCCATTTACATAGCTCTGGTATACTTTTACACTGCTCTGTTTCCTTCCAACAGATTAATTGACACAGGCTTTGACCATAGTTAACCCCTTCAAATATTTAATTTGCCATAATTGACTCAGTTAAAAGTAACAGTAAAGGGACTCCTCCAGATATATTTCCTTGGCCTTGTGAGGATATTATTCCATTGGAGCAGATACTGTAGACACATGCTGCTCTTCCAGCTACATGCTACTAGTCTGTGTTTGTGCTCATAAGCATTATAGAAAATATAACATATGTAAGCATTGTAAAGTACTGTATGTTGTTGATAGCACATAGTCAAATGTGTAAATCAACACTCTTGTACGCCAGCATGAAAACACCATTTGGCATTTAATTTTATTATCCTGTGTAAAAATGCTTGCAACAGAACCTGGCTTTGTTTTGGGGTAGGTTGTGAGCCGAAAAGGCTAAGAACCGTTGGCATTACGGTAAGTATCTTCCAGCACATTTTGGGGAGGATTTAACTCTAAACTCTTTAGAAGGCTTGATTTTTGATGAAACAGCAAATCTACTCTGACTGCAGTGGTGGGGAATGTCCTTAATTAGCCCAAACATTAGCTCTGTTTCAGCTCAGTAGATTGAAGCAGGCACGGGGAAGGATGAGACAAAGTAAAATGGGTGGAAATGGGGCAACGGAGTGGAATGGAGACAGGAGAGAGGGAAGAAAGAGAGAGGGAAAGGTAGAAATCTACCAAAATCTGCAATGGAACTTCATCTTCTGATGCTAGTAACTTATACTAATAGTCTTAACACTATAGTGTAACATGCATACTGTATTTTTCAACATCTGTAACACTGTTGCAATTGTGGAAAAAACTGCCACATCCCACACCAGGCGTATCTCTCTTTCACCATAGATTACTGAGAAATCCACCTGCGTGGTTTGGTTAAATATTGAGAAATAGCTGTATGATTTTGTGAGAATGAGCACGTAACCGTTCTCCATGGGAATGGCCATAACCCAAGCCAGACAGTACGACCACAAATTCTGTTGTCACCAAACTCTGTCTCTACATGTCTGTTGATATTTCTATCTGCCAAAGTCATCTCTGCTTTTTTACTAGAAGTTACAGGTGTGTCTGACACTTAATGTAGATGTATTTTTGACAAAGACTCCCGTCTCTTGTTTTATAAAGCTATTTATGGCTCTTGTCTTGTTCATAAATATGTCTTTGTTATTTAGGGTGTTTTTTCTCATCAACCCAAACAGGTCCTGCAAGCAAGAGTTAACTTAACTAAATGAATGATAGTTGAAACAGTCTTTTAGCCCATCTTTTAAATAATATCAATAAACAGTATGCACACACACATGCACACCTGCCTTGGTTAAGGGGGTTTGGCAAACCTTAGCTCAGCTTTGTTTGTTATTAGGGTGCCAACTTTAAAGTGTGTGCTACTTCAAAAGACGGATGTGGCATTTGTGTATGAATGGGTGTGTAAAAACGCTTTTGTGGGTGTGTGTTCATGAATGTGAGGTGTGCATGCGTGGATAACTTATCCCATTGTGTTTGTTCATATATCCTTAAGTATTGAATGAATTTAGTTTACCGCCCCGACAGAAACTGGATTTTTGAGGCTGATGACGATATTAAGGAGTTTTAAAATGAGCAGATAAGAAGTTGTGATCATTTTTCAGTACTTTCTGACATTTCAAAGACTAATCAACACATTGATTATTGGAGAAAATTATCTCCAGATTAATTGTGAATGAAAATAATGTTTTGCCCCCTGCTTTTCTGTGAAAAATCACCCTACAATACACGATTATAAAATATGTTAATAGGGGTCGTATAGAACAAGTACTTTAGTCTTAAATTGACATTTCATTTAATCCTTTACAAATTCCATTTAATCAGACAGGTTCTCAGGTCCATTTAAACATGTTTTCTCATGTGTGCACACTGCCTTTTTCCACTGACTCAACCCTCAGACAGGTACATGCAGTGCACCTGTCTGAGCGAGGAATTACATGCAGTTCTCAGAAACAAACTAAACGTTTCCCATCACCTATCCTATTTACTTGTATTTCTTGTGCTCCTCCACATTTTTTCTCTCTCTTAATTTTGGTTTATCATTCCATCCAACCTCCAGACGACCGCAGTTCGACCCTGGTATTTTCTCAGTCTGGTGCACAATCATTCGTCTATCTCTTTATTCTCTTCGTCCAACTCTTCAGTCACTATGCTTCTCTCTCCTGTCCTATTTTGTCTTTTGTTTTTTTCTCAGTCTTTCATTTCTTTTTTTGCGGTCTACTCTGTTATGCTGTTTGTCTCTGAACTTGTCTTCCTCTGTGCTATCATTTTTTCTCTTGCCTCGCTTTTCCTTTTCTCTCTCTCACTCTCTCTCTCTGTCTATAAATAGCAGTCTCGTGGGCTGGAGGTGTTACAGCAGCAGCAGCGCATGATTCATATTTTAGCTCTGCCGTTTTTATTTACCTTCACTAGTCTCCTCACTAGGCCTCTTCTCTTCCCTTCTCTTCTCTTCTCTTCTCTACACATAAAGGCATCTGGATCATATTCAAATTACTTTCACCCCAATAAACTCTGTGTATTTGAGTGTGCTCTCTAAATAGAGGCCACAAACAATCATGGCATCCATTCATTAAGTACAGTAGTCTCTTCTTTAAACTCCCAGATTAACTCCAACTCCTCTTGTGCTTCGTGTTCAAACATAGAAGAAACTAGATTTATGAATGTGAAGCAAGTATTGGCAAGTCCTTCTCACCAAGTTTTAGAGCGAGATAGACCGAGACTTCTGTCAGCAGTGTTTACTGCTGAGTAAAGTTTATTTCTTCTATCTTATTGACCACACAGAGGTATATGGCTGAACAGTATGTCATACAAAACCCGTTCAGAAGCAAAAGAACTCTCTTGGAGTGTAAAGGTCAGGTCCATTTGCATCAGCTGTAGCAACATGAGGGTTTAGGCCCCTTTGTTGCACGCAGTCCCCTCTAAATTTCAATTTCAAGGGCTTTATTGGCATTAAAGTTTCAGAAAATGAATTTGCCTCTTTCCTGCCTTTCCTGTCTGTCTCTCTCACTGTCTAAAACCGGAAATGCCATAAAACATTTCTTTCTCTAAAATGAAATGACACTCGAATGTTATTTTTCCACTATAAAATGTACAGAGTAGTACATCTTAGTCATAATTAATAAAAAAAGTTAATCGACCCTCATTAAAATGTCTGTGTATGTCATGTGCACATGTAAAAAAAAATAATATTGGCCAATATATTGTCACCAGGTTTTTAAATATTGATATCTGTGTAGCCCAAGTTCAGCATTGGTTCGACTCTATTGTAAAAAATAAATTATTGTATGAAGGCATTTCTATGTATCTATGCACCCATGCAACATGTGTGTTGTTTGTGTCCTCTTAGGGCATTCAAACACTGAACACTTTCTAAAAAAAACTTGAATTGAACTTGCAACTTGTATGTATGACCAAAGTGTGGCTGACCACATGAACAATTTGTGTAAAAAGATGCCATTTAAAAATATGAAATTAATTATTTAATGTTCCATGTTGTATGAATGGCCTGAACAGCCTGAGAGAGAAGAGAGGGCAAGAGCTAATGTTAAAGTGTGGGACGGACTGGACAGGCAGCACTCTAACCATTAGAGCACTAGTTAATTTAAATGAATGGAAGCTGATTTTTAAAGTATTTTAATACGTACCTATTTTTAAGAGAACTGGTTGCTTGAGTTGAATTGAGTTTATACCATGCACATTTCTCTTATTAATCCTACTGTTGTTCCAGCTAGTCTGTATTTGCACTATAAAGTGCCTGACTTTATCTTAATGGCTCATAATAGCAAATATAGACACATACGGATTGCTTTCACAGTGACCACAAATACTAAATATATACTATTATTGATATACACATGTGTATGTAAATATATGTATGTATGTAGTTAAATGCATTTGAAAACAGAGAGTATGATAAACACTGACATGTTTAAAACCCACACGGAAAAAGGTTGAGGTTAGGGGGGTCTGAGGCCAGATTTAGGGTCAGTGTTTGGGGTCTTCAGGGGTCTATCGGGGGAGACCTTCTGAATGATGATAAATTAGTAGAGACCGATAGAAGAGGGAGAAGAAAAGGAGAAGAAGATAAAAGAGAGGAAAGCTCACCCAACACATAAATCATGTCCAATGTTCTGTGCTGATTTCACAGGATGTGAGCAATCTCATAGGTGTGTGTGTGTGTGTGTGTGTGTGTGTGTGTGTGTGTGTGTGTGTGTGTGTGTGTGTGTGTGTGTGTGTGTGTGTGTGTGTGTGTGTGTGTGTGTGTGTGTGTGTGTGTGTGTGTGTGTGTGTGTGTGTGTGTGTGTGTGTGTGTGTGTGTGTGGCAAGAAAACATTAAAGCTTTGGTAAATGTGGGTTCTGCTGCTGGGTTTATTCATACTAGCTTCATTTAGAGGTTTTGTTTAAATAGGTAATTCTGGTTGGGTGGTTAAATGTCAAGGTCCTTGTTGGGAGTTTGATCCTATGACCTCGATAATTTCTACTTCTCCTCCCCTTCTGCCTTGTACTTCTACTTTTGCATGATCACCATCTTTATTCCTCTTTTTTTGTTCATGTCCCTTTCTTTCATAGTTAGGAGAAAGCAGGTACTTGATACAGACCAAAACAAACTACATCTGTTTGTATCCTATACACTGTGTACATGGTACACTTCACTTCGTTTCTTTTAAAGGTACTTTCTATTGTTCTACTACCTGTAGCTTTAATCTTTGAGGAGACCACCACGGCAGCTCTTGGCAACTATACCGGTAAAACTAGATACTTTCCAACATGACGTCATGACTTTGTGCAAGCATACAAGCCACTTTCCTAAAGCCAAGTGGCGTGTTATCTGTACGCATTTTGAGCTATCCGTGTGTGTGTCTACGCTGTATACAGTGGACGGCAGTCTGCAACCTCACAGCGTAAACATACAAGCCACTTTCTAAAGCCACATGGCGTGCTATTGCAAGGCTACGCGTTATCGCGAGGCTACGGTTGGGTTTAGGAAACGTCACACGCGGGTTGGGTTTAGGAAAAGAAGAACCGGTTTGGATTAGGAAAAGAAGAACAGGGGAAAGTAAAAGTCACAAGGGGGACATAAAGGAAGCGTCACATGTGGGACACAATCCCCGCCCTCCTGGGTGAAAGTCCTGTGTTTTACCCATCCTCAACCCTGACCAACCTCCCTATGCGGATTTTCACCCTTTTATACTACTCGCTATGGCATCAATTCACACGCAATCTCAAGGTAATGTAAGTCAATGGAGGCCAAATGGCGTTGATAAACACGCTAAAAAGCGAGTATGCGTCTTGATAACACGCCAATAATGGCATACGAATTGGCGTGTCATACATACGCCACTTCATGAGATCAGTCTGTACTTTCTATATCTGTAGCAGATGGTTCAGAACGGTCAGTTATTAGATAAATAAAACGGTGCATGACTCCTGGATTACAGCTTGACACATGCAAACACACCTGAAGTTTCGTAACATTTGGAAAGGTGTTTTTATGGCCGCATTCATTCATATAAATCTAGATAATAAAACTGTACACCTGTCAGTGAAATATGTCCGTGCAAAGTAGCATCAGTTTAACTGGTACATTGTAAAAGATTTATAGAGAATAGAATCACACCTTTGCATTGCCGATCTGTCAAGTTTGCACACAATAAATAATAATGTGACAAGTTCTGGATCAGGAAGTTGAGTTCAGGTTAAGAGGGTTGATTCCCTCTGAGGTCACAAAAGGTTTCAAAAAGTAAAAATATAACGAGGATTACAAATCCAAATCTCTCTAAATGTACAACATTTGTGTTCCTTTTGGCACAGTTTAGCTAGAAATGGATAGGAAACACTACAAGGTCAGGTTTTGCATTCTTTGGTGAGCGGGTGAAGCATAGCAGTGATGTCAGAGGGTGGGGGTTCAGACAGCAATGCAGGCCTAGTAAAAGGTTTGATTTCCTGTGCCCATGATACAGTAAGTGATGTCGTTTGAAGAGCGTCCAATTTGTGAGTTGCAATAAATGTCACAAAGCTCTGCTCTGACACTGTATTTTCATAACTGTTCATGTTAAGTGTTTATCATACTATCAAGAGGTTTTTATCAGAGAAATTGATGATTCACCCTGGACTTCCAACCACAAACTTCATCCACATTAATGCTGCTGTATGTGTTGGCACAGCACTTAGTATGGACAGGTGTGGGAAGTCTTTTGAAGTTGTAGCTCTGATGGATCCTATCATCATACACAAACTTCTCTCTTTGGCTTTGCACAACTCTGAATCGCTGCCAGTCGTCACATGTGCCCCCAGAAGCTGTTTGAACAGGCAGCCAGTTATAATAAAGCTGCCTTATCAAAAACCAAATGTAATCATCAATGCAAACATCCTGCTAGGGCAGCACATTCTTTAGCTCTGTACCCATACATGTACTATGTGTTCCTGAACTTTTACTGTGTGTATATTGTATGTCTTCATACTGTAAAGTGCATGTTTGCCTCATTGTTTCTGCTTGACTGTCTAACTTTCTTACCTACTTTCTTCTTCCCTCTAGCTTCAATCTTTTTTTTCTGACCCCTCATAAACCTCCAGCAGCATGATGTAACAAGTTTTTGTGTTATGTGCACACGTGCTTTTGTGTGTTTTTATCTCGGCCAGAAAGCCTTGTGGAGGCATTTCTGTTGACATTAACCACCCTTTCTCTGTTTGTGCCCCCCTCTCCCCCAAGTTTTCCAGATTCTTCTTTCTTTTTTTTCCTCACTTGTTTGTATTTGGTCCTTATTGAGCTTTTTTATATAATGTGTGTTTATGATTTATTTATATATCTGTAGGAAACAAGCTCTTCCCTTTGCACTCTCAATTTCAATTTGTTCAATTAAAATGCAGATGCAAATATTTGATGGTTTCAGCTTGTCCCATGTGCAAATTTGCTGCTTTTTCTTGTCTCACATTGTAGAAAATTAAATATTTTTGGCTTTTTGGCTTTTGGCAATTTCAAGATGCCTCATTGAGCTCTGAGAAATTGTGATGGACATTTTTTTAAAATTATTTTCTGACATGATTATTTGATTAATAGCAAAATAATGAGCAGACTAAACAATTATGAAAATAATCCTTAGTTGCAGACCTACTGGGATCTGATTTAATTTTTATTTTAATAATGTACTGTAACTTAGTAACGGCTTTCTTACATTAACAGCATTACCTGTTGGGAGGATAGTTTAAAGGGGCAGGAACTACATCCATGCACACTGCTAGCTGTTCAATATAACTGCAGTCTACAGTTGGCCACTGGGAAACTCGACTGCAGCAGCTGCTCAAACGTTTTGGTAGAGCATCACTTTCTCTCCTTACTAAACATTTAAACCTGCAACTTTCATAGCCCTATTCGTTGTACTTTCAGGCAGTCGCTGCTGTACTTTGAGGAATCTGACAGATGAAAAGAAGTATAAGTCTTATTCGGTGTCTCTTTCTTCCTTGGCCTGACCCTTATGTCCTCATATACTTCATTGTATGGATATTTTAAGCAGCACTTGTATTAACTCAGGCTTAGAAATCGTATTATCATCGCTCATTGTTGTCATTGTTGTCATTGTTCCCAAGAAAGAAAGTTGGACATCTTTTATACCTGCCCTCGCATACATATCTTATTCAGGTGTAAAATAGGTTATAGGCACCGTGAAAGTTTTTGTTATGGATCGTGTGTGTGTGCACTCTTGCCTTTGTGACTTTGTACACTGTATGGATTTTTGGAGTTTGTGCGTGTGCATGCCTACATGTGTGTGTCTGCGTACGTGTGCAGTGACAGTAATAGGAGCTCAGCTATTGTACAGGTCTTTGTAAAACTAATTGCAGCCAGATGTACTGTGTGATTAATTATAGGGGTTTCCTTTCAGAGGCGACAGAACTGTACATTATTGTAATTATCCAGCGTTACACTAAAGCGGAGACAGCTGAAATAGCAAACTTTCTTGGTTCTTAAGACCCAAAATGGGTCACAGGTTGAACTCTGATGGGGATTGAGAAAAGCAGTTAGAAATGTTTGTGTCAAGGTAACTTTTGAAACCTGGAGTCCTCAGTAATCTGAAATGTTGTCCTTAGTACTGACATGTAGCACAGTGGTTTGTGGCACTTTCAGGTGTCGGAGCAACATGCAAAAGAACAAATTACTGTTACTGCTCAGCTAATGCTTAAACTTTCTTAAATATACTTTTAAAATTAAAATGTATTATGTGAGTAGCTGGTGCGGTGGAAGAAACAAGGAGCTACTGTACGTAATAAGAACAAACCTTTTCAACAAAAAAAAGATGTTAATTTCATGACTAAGAACTACCAAGTAGTTCTTCCATTTTATGAATAAACCTTTTAACTTTCTTCTTTTATAAAAGCGTCTTTGTTGAAATGTATTAATCAGGCCTTGTGGTTATCTTAGTATAATAGTTTGCTCTGGAAAAGGTTGTTACATTGTGGGTGAATTGGTATAGCAGTCTCATTAGTGAGGCCTCGTTGTCATTATTACACTTATAATTCCAGAGAATGAGGCTCATTATGAAGTTATACAATTCTGCTTTTGTCTCAATTGACAGCTTATTATCAGAGCTGCCTTACCCTCCCACCTCCTCATCTCTCCCCCTCTCAGCCCTCTCTTCCTGAAATCCGTCCTTCGAACTTGTCCTCTCTTACCTCCTTTTTTCAGCTCTCCTTCCCCTGATCAGCCATTAACATCTGCTGCTCTTGTACTTTCCTCTCATCTTCATCTCTTCTTCTGCTCCGCTCCCATCTGTCCTCCTTCCCCTATCCCCTCCTGTTTTTACTTTCACACATTTCAAAATTTCTCTCACTTGTATCCTCCAGATGCTCTTAAACTCTCCTTCCCTACTACTCCTTTACAGCCTATTGCCTCCTGCTGCTCCGGTCTCTCCCCTTGATTATCTATTCACATAAAAATTCTTGCAAGATCTATAGTAAAATTCCCATTCAGCAAAAGAATGCACCTAAACCTGGATAACTGGGTTGTCATCCAGCAGCATCAACACTCCTGTCTTGTCCTTTTTTTTTTTCTCGACAAAGGCAGTGTGTGTTTCAAGTTGATGTAAGCGTTAGACTGACCCAGTCCTTGTGACATTGACATCTCAGTCTCTCAGCAAGGCATTACTGAGACAGAAAGGCACCTCTGCTGTGTGTGTGTGTGTGTGTGTGTGTGTGTGTGTGTGTGTGTGTGTGTGTGTGTGTGTGTGTGTGTGTGTGTGTGTGTGTGTGTGTGTGTGTGTGTGTGTGTGTGTGTGTGTGTGTGTGTGTGTGTGTGTGTGTGTGTGTGTGTGTGTGTGTGTGTGTGTGTGTGTGTGATGCTCACATTATTGCATCATTGTGTCATATAATCTGAACTCCATTTCTGCCCTCCTTGTCTTCTCCTTTTTCCTCCTCTCCTCTTTCTACATCTAAATCTGCTGTAGTTTGCACAGTTGGCTTGACTTTAGCTGTCAAGGAAACCATATTTATTACTGAAACCATTCCTTTTTGGCCTGCACATTCTTGTCTAGTTTCTTTGAAATATTTTGTCAAATGCCACTATTCAAATATGCAGTTTATTACTAATTTTGTATGTGTGTTTATGGTGAGAATACTGTAGATCAGGCACTGTATGGAACATTTCTGCATTGTGTGTCGTCCAAGGAAGAAAGACTTCAGAGGACAAATATGCCCATTTCCTCTTACTGTAACCTCACTTCCGTCCTCACTTCCGCTCTCACCCCTCCTCTTTGCTTTCCTCCGAATTTGTCGGTCACGTGTGTGTGCACAGTGTCTGCATCTGTATAAACCACATAATTATTCATGCATTTATTGTGTCCTTGAAAGTAAAACATATATTTTCGACATTCTTAAGTTTAAATGTGTCCGCTTCAAAGGCAATGAGATAGCGACATACAGTAGAGCAAACGTATGAGAAAAAAGTAGGCTAATGTTTTTTAGCAGTGTGAGCTTTGGCAGTAATGTAATCTCATCTGTGAAAAATTAAACCCCAAAACTGCATGAAACAAAACCACAGTCGCTCATCAAACATACCCACAGAGAAACACACACAAACATGCACACCAACACACACACATTCGTACATCGGTAGCCTGTATCTGTTTAACGTCTCTGATAACCGCGTCAGAGATGGAGCCTAAATCAGTTTCTCTCCCTCATCTCCACTAACCAGATGCAGAGGGAATATAGGCCACTGCCAGGGAAGGAAAAGAGCAGAGAGACATACATGTCTCTACATGGGTACTGAAGGGGGCATAGAGATTGTTGACTTATACCTTTTTGACGTTTTAACTTGTTTGTTCTGTCATATTTAGTTTTTCTACTTCTTTCAAATTCACGTAATTTTCCACTCATTTGTAACTCTTGCTCTGTCTCGTTCCCTCTCATCTCTTTCCACTCTCCTTTTCCCTTGACATGAGCTAATCCCCCTTTTCTGCTTATTGTATAGACGGGACTTGTGGAGTGTTATGTGTTATTTTTTTGCACACGGGTTTGTACTGTTTGTGTTTCATATGTGTGTTTGTTTATATCTCTTCAGGGTTTTTGTTAATTTGCTTACAACCTCAAGGGCTTGTGGAGTAGGAGGACACAAACACTCACACACACATCAGAGAGACCGTGCATGTAGTATTCTTAGTCAGTGTGTGTTTGTGCCAAAGCAACACTGAAAAAATGTAAGCTGACAGTTGAGTACTCTCACTAAAGTGTTTGTTTTAGCCCAAATTATACTGCCAGCATGCGCGAGGGCCCGCTGGGGTCGGAGTGACGTAAATGTCGTCATCAGAGGGTATTTGCATAGGCTCTGTGTGTACGTCGGTGTACCGCCAATTGTTATGACCGTACGGAGTATGCACATGTGTGTACGTGTCCTCCAAGTGGATGATATAAACACACCTACTATGCTCTCATGGGAACGCAGATGTCTGTTCCAGAATATATAATATAATCGAGCCTTTAGGCTGACAGAACATGGATGTTGACTCCTTTAAATATTTAACATGTATTATTAATTGCATGCTTTTACTTTCCTCTCTGTCTGTGACCTAAAAACATCAGAACATCTCTACGGTGCATTTTTCTGTTGCAGAAAAATAACTTAAAAGTAACAAAAATAAAATATTGGGGATTCCCTGTGGCCTATAGGCAGCATACTATGTACAGAAGTAGCAATGTCTGAATGTTTGATTCTGGCTTTGGACCCATGGCCATCTTTCAAAATAAAGGCAAACATTATATCATAGTGTATAAGTATGAGGATATAGCTCTAAAGTAACAAGTCTTTTAATTACTTAATTTAACTTAATTAAAGGTACCCTGCAGAGTTTTCTTACAATACGTTTACAATAACTTGTTTCTCAACAAATCACATTGTGTGTATCCTTGATGCCTCCAATTTTTAACAAATATATTTTGACTTTTACATCCATGGTTGCTAGCTTGCAGTCTTTTTTTTTTATTTTATTTTTTTATCTGTCAATCAGTAGAATAGCAGGAAGCAGGAATGTGTTTTGCATCACCAGCATGCCCGTGCTCACGGACAAGATACCAACAACCCACTTATTAAAACATGGCTCCATAGAATGAGTGGTAACAAATTTTTCAGGCCAATACTGATGTAGGACTGAGACTCTGGGACCAATTATCTCTTAATATTCTTTGTATAAAGTATATACTGCATTGAGTATATTCATGGATTTTTTTTCTAATCAAAACAAAAAATCTTTCAGGAAGCTTTTTTCCCCAAACTTAGTTTTACTTCTAGCTGAAACCAGCTGATCGCTTCAGTCGAGCGTCCGTATTGTTTGCAGCAGTGTACTGAAAAACACAGAGTGCTGATACTTGATTGGATGCCGATGGCTGTTGATGCTCTTCAAGTGAAACCTGAGATGTGCTAAAGTTTAGCCTGGGCGTTAAGATTGGAGGCCTTGATTTAATGGAGTGTAAAGGGATAGTCCTCCCAGATTATGTAATGGTTTTATCTGGGACAGCCCTCTTCCTCTCTCTAGCACTGGCCTAACCGTCTGTTATCTGATCATAAGTTACTGTAACGAGGTCAGGACCTTGCTATAAGACCTCATTTACACCAAGTGGAATCCAGAGAGACATGCACACTGAAACACAACACATAGCAACGCACAGATGTGGCTATATATAATGTTTCCTGGTAATGAACTTGGTATCATCTGTTGGTGTTTAAGTAGGCTTTAGTAGGGATTTTATCCATGATCCTGCTACAGTATATGGGATGTTTCTTTTTGCTCCAAAGCCATACAGACTTGCTCAGTAGTCTCTTTTTTTTTTTTTAAGCATTCATCCAGATGTTGTGGTAGTGAAAAGGATTTAAAGGTCTGAGAAGTAGACACTTTTGGAATGGATCATATCTATGTGTCTGTGATCGGTTTGTTTATTATGTGTTAATAGAGAGGCAGAGGGTCGTACACTATATTAAGACTGCAACCCCCTCCTACACACACACACACACACACACACACACACACACACACACACACACACACACACACACACACACACACACACACACACACACAGTAAATTGTATTCACTTAAAAAGTCTAAAGTTTACGTATGCTTGTAGGATGTGTTTGTATGTGAGAACAAAAGGAAAAAAAAAGAATATATATATATATATATATATATATATATATATATATATATATATATATATATATATATATATATTAGGGCTGTCAAAATTAACGCATTAATTTTTTAATATTTAACTCGTTAAAAAAAATTAACGAAATTAACGCAGCTGTGTTTGTTTACTTCATGTTTTGAGAGACTAGTCACCTCACTCCGCTCGTCATTTCCGGGTGATTCCCGACTGCCCTGCCGCCGACTGAACTCTCGGCTCGTTGGAGATGAACTGCGCCTCGCCTGTAAAGTAGACGAGAGCAGGCGACAGCAGCCGGGGACGGTGACAAAAATCTGCTCTCAAGTCAGACGTTTCCAGCAGCCTTCAGCAGGACTAAGCCAAATTGTTGCTGCTGTTGTTCTGAAAGATATTAAACATTCTGAACTTAGCAGAACCTTTCCTTGTTTGTTTTTTTCTTCATATTTGCAAAGTTAAGTAATTTAGCATTTAAATATCCATTATTACAAGCTTCAGTCTCAATTTAAAAAAGCGATTAATCGCGATTAATTACAACAAATTGTGCAATTAATTAGTTAATTCTTTTTAATCGATTGACAGCCCTAATATATATATATATATATATATATATATATATATATATATATATATATTTTTTTTTTTTTTTGCTCTCACATACAAACACATCCTTTCCAATTCAGACCCCTCCAAACCTATTTAGGATTACTCCTGATAATCTTCTCCTGTATTACTAATATATAATAATGAAGCTGAAGCAAGTAATAAAAAAAGCCTTTTAATGTGACCAATAGTAACCATTCAACCATAAAACTTGGATCCTTGTTTTCTTCACGGGACTTCATTGCATCATTGTTTCCTGTTTGTGTGACAAAGGAGGCCATTGTTGGTTGCTAATCATGTTAATCAAAATCACAATAAATGAATAGAGCTTTATTGTAGTCCTGAATATTGGAACCGGTTGGCTCAGCTGATTCGTTGGACATTGGTTTTAGATTAAAAGCCTCAGACAATGTTCTGTAATGTGAAGGTCACTGATTGACAGATACTGTATGTTGTAACTAAGAACTACTGTGAACCATGGAAGCCTGGCATGTCATCATTTTTACTCATTAGCTCAAAATTTGGGATAATTTCTGATATAATGTGATTTGTTGAGCATGGCATGCTGTTCTGTTAAGGATTAACACTTTCGAGGGGAAGTTCCACTTATTATCGCCAGATTTCCTCTCATTACCTTGGATCAAGACGGCTGGATCAAGAGGCTAAACTGAAGGCTGTGATGTGGGAGAGGAGCAGTTTTTGAAATGCATCCTGCTTGTATTCTGGGGGAATCCTGTGAATGGATAGGGAAAGATAGGAGAGTAGTGAAAAAGGTTAAGGAAAAAGGAGGATGAGAGAGGAGCAATGAGGAGATGGAAGAGAGGAGGGGAGATGAGGCGTGACCAGCAGAGCAGAGGCTAATGACTGAACTGGCACATGGTGTGTGTGTGTGTGCGTTTTGTGTGTCGCACAGCCAGGCACAGAGAGATGAGACAATAGGCTCCACACTGAGTGGCAGGCTGAGATGGCACCTATTGTTCTCACACACACACACACACACACACACACACACACACACACACACACACACACACACACACACACACACACACACACACACACACACACACTGGGGTTGTTATTGAACCCATCTTAATGAATGGGTTTGTTTGTGGTGCCTATTACAAATCAGACAAAGAAAAAAAAATCCTGATCAATATGTCCCTTCTACATTAGATTGATGCCTAATCACAGGTATTACTTTGTGGAATTTGTACACATAATTGCTTTAATTGTCATTGTTACTGCATATAACACCACAGTGTATGTATCTTATCACATTTCCTACAGAAACAACAGATTTTCAGCCAAAACTAAGTCATATTACAACACACACACACACACACACACACACACACACACACACACACACACACACACACACACGTACACAGACACATGGCCCTGGTTACTGCAATATGTAGAGTGGTGATTGATGGGAAACCAAAAACCACTGAAATAGGAGAAAATAAGGAGGGAGGGGCAGGGGTGATGGATAGACAAAGAATGAGCGAGGCAGTTGGAAAGAAAAACAAGAAGGGAAAGAGAGATAAAGCAAACGTGGGGAATATAGGTGGAGGGTGTGAACAAGTGAACTCAAATCTCAGCATTTCCTTCATTTTGCTGAATGTGTATTAAACAATGAGATCAGTCTGCATCACTTTATCCCCCCGACTTTTACTGGAACTTATGCATCCTTTATCAATAAGAATGATTAAATCATTCTTATTGATAACAGATACTCTCCCTCTCATATACTGGCTAACCATAACAAGCTGTGGTAAAGGTCTTGGAGAGGTTCTGGTTGGTGTGTTTAAGTGGTGTGTGTGTGTTTGTGTTTGTGTGTGTGTGTGTGTGTGTGTGTGTGTGTGTGTGTGTGTGTGTGTGTGTGTGTGTGTGTGTGTGTGTGTGCGTGCGCGCGTGCGTGCGTGCGTGCACGCGCGCCCTGCAGGGTTCTTTGCAGGAGAGCGTTTCCAGGGTGTGGGGGGTCTGAGGGACACTTTGGCTACATCACTAATGGAACACACCAGGCCTTTTTCTTGCACTTGTGGATACACACGTGCCCCCTGTCCACCACTGTAGGTCTTTATTGCATATAGAAACAAATCCGCTCATTCACTCAACTGAGAGGCTTAATGTAATCAATTTTCATAGATCCTGAATTTTCTCTTGAGTTACAGACTCAAAATTCAAAATTTGGGTCAGGACACAAAGGTTGATCAGAGGAACATCGAAGTGGGTCAGCAGCACATTCTGGAGAAACTGGGATGAAAGGTTTATAGTTGAGTTTCCAAAAAGGGTTGCATGATTATGGCAAAAAACTTATGATGCCATTTGTTTGCTGCATGTTGAAATAATGATTTTAAGGTATAACTATAAGGTCCTGCACAAAAATATTTCTTTTTTGCAGCTAGTCTTATTATCACTCTTAAACTCCTAATTGTATTCTTCATGTACAAAGTTTACAGTATGTTAGGGTGCAGCTGCAGACCTTAGACAGAGTTTTTGTCTTTTTCATCATTTGGTTTAAAATCAAATGATCTCTAATTCAGCAATATAAGTGTTTCAAAAACTCTAAGAAATGATTCACTTTGTTCGTCACTTGGATTTGATTTTGATCACATACGTTGCACATTTAAATGTAAAACAATTAGAAGAATAACACACCCATCAGTATCACTCAAGTTAATGATATTCAGTTGTGGAAAATCACAGTTATGTATCATTAATGCTGGCACTGCATTGACATAAATAAAGTTATGCGTCGAAAAACTGGGTTCAAGGTTTTCATGTGATTTGAAATGATTACTGTACTTCCCCGAAATATATGGCTCTTTTTGTGAGATTCCCTGGATTTCTCATCTTTTCTTTCACACATAAATTAAGTTTTAATAATGAAATCAGGACAGCAGTTAATTCAAATGTAGTTAAAAGCTCATTTTCCCATGTTAATATTTGTCAGACTATGTGGTAAAGTTTTTAGTAGAATTAAATTTTTTCTTTAAAGAGCCCTTTCTTTGATTTGTACAAAAACATAATAAGAATTGTACAGATCCATGTGATCTGAGGTTATCCTCCAATTTGATGTCCAAGTGGTTATATTGTAGAGTCTGACCATCTTTATAGAGCCAATGTTGGGTTATTACTGTCGTACAATCCATTGCATGTAGCCGTTTTGGCATGTTATTTTGGTAGTTTGAAGACTTGGAGTATTGTTCATGGATGTTTATTTGTAACATTTAGGCGATCTTCTGCACTCAATGAGTCATATGTTGCCCTACTGCTCTGGTTTGAGATTGAGATCTGGATATCTGATTAAGTCACTTCTTGTTTTTCTGCTCTGATTTGTTCAAAACAATATTTTGCCACGCAGCTGAACTGTAAACTGCTATATTAGCATCAAACATAATTTGGAGAAACAGCTGCAGGTGACAAGTTGATCCAGTTATATTTTTATAATGACTTCAATTTAAGGGCTTTAACGGTCAGTTGCAAGGAAGTATGCGGAAAAGGCGTCTTTGTTTCAGTAAATATGATATCATTCAGCTTCCGAATGCAGTTTCATAGACACAAGTACATGCATCCTGGAAACCTGCAGGTATTTTTCCTGGGAAACGGTAACCTATTTACTGGGGAAATACTGAGATCTCACATTCTGATATTCTATACCCGACTGGTAGGATCGTTAACTGTAAAAAACCCTTCAGCATGTAACAGGTTTACTTTATTCTAAAACCTACTTGGCTGGTGAAACAGTAAAGTTTCATACATGTGATTTTACTGCTGAAGCTGTTCTCTTATGGATTTGTTTCCTTTATGTAAACACACATTTCTGTTACAGTATATAATGGAAAGCCTGAGAAACTGACACAGACAATCAAATGCAATTATATATGCTATATTTAGGCTTCCACTGTCCCCAAGAGAGATTAGGCACTTTGGACAACATCCTGTGAGTTTGTGAGTTTCGGTACCCAGAAACTCTAAAGACCATACTTAATAGTATTTGTTGTAATACAGTGGAGTACCAGTTTACCATGTGAGTATTTATTGTCTGAGTGTTCTGGCACTCGCTGTGGTGTCTCTTGTTGCAACCTTCATCCATCTGGTGCTCCTCTCTCGCTGGGGTGCAACAGACCAGAGAAGATGAGAGCAGATGATCACTGAGTGTTAAAGCACAGTGGGATGTGCAGACTAGAGTTGATCGGAGGGTATCAGCTTTCAGATTCTCTGCAGGAAGCTGCATAATGCTTTAACACTGCTGATTCTTGTTCTGCCCACCTGTCTGGCCGCCTAGTTGTGTGTGTGTGTGTGTGTGTGTGTGTGTGTGTGTGTGTGTGTGTGTGTGTGTGTGTGTGTGTGTGTGTGTGTGTGTGTGTGTGTGTGTGTGTGTGTGTGTGTGTGTGTGTGTGTGTGTGTGTATTCATGTGTGTCCTCAGTTGGCTGTTAACAGAACAGAAATAGGGCAGACAGACTTAGAGCTGTCACTTATGCAGGGATGTATAGGGGGCTTCTTTCAAGTCCTCAGATAGGCGAGAGGTAGCTAGCAAGGAAGCAAAGCTGGGCTTAGAGTCCTTACGTCGAAAAGAAGTGTGTATGTGTGAGACTGAGAAAAAGAGAGCGAGGCTTGGATGAAGAGTGAGAGGGTATTTTTGAGTCTGACAAACTCAAGTCTCATGATGTTTTGAAGCTCGGAGCAGAAAAGAAGGGATGGAGAGAAAGAAAACAACCACTCAACAGGAAGGCTCATGCACCATGGATCAAATTAATTCCTTAAATACCCAAATGCTAACAACAATTGTTTTTGTTTTTTTATATAGGCATTTACTGTCTCCTACAAAACATCTACTGTTCTGTATGTGTGAGAGGTGTGTACCCATTTATACACTAGAATAAAAGTAGGAAATAATGATTTGATAATGAATAATAATGGATTAGGAAGCCCCCTTTAGACTTGCTGTCTGCTTTCTCTGCTCACATCTATGGACACACACACACACACACACACACACACACACACACACACACGGTAAGAGAGAGAAAAGTACAGAGAGAGCGAGAGAGGTAGAAGTAATGTTCTAGTGCCCTGAGGGAGGTGTCTAACATTGACATGGGTGGTCAGGGTCTTTTCTGAGTGCTGCTGGGAAATGGAATGTTGGCTTCCAGTCAGTCAGGTGACCGACAGCTATTGTCATGTGACCACCCAGAGTGTCATGTGATCATAATATTAAAGAGAGTGAGACAATGGGAGTTTGGGTTGGTAAGTACATTCATGGATTTTTCTGTCAGTTGCTAATGGGCCATCATTAGTAAAGTGGTTGCTGCAGGATGAAGGGATAAGCTGTTATGGGCCATGACGCACGCACACATGCACTCTCTCTCTCTCTCTCTCTCTCTCTCTCTCTCTCTCTCTCTCTCTCTCTCTCTGTGTTAGTCATATGATATAGGTGAGGCCCCAGGTTATACAATGTGACAATATGAGATCATCACCTCAGAGATTGTTCTAATCTCTGAAGCAGCTCACAAGGATTTCTAATAGCTACTAATAACATTTCAAAAGCATTGCACGTCTTGACCTGGCAGAATTTTCAGTACTGAATTATCGACTGGTTGGTTTGGTAGGTATTGATGGTCAAAGTAGGAATACTACCTGAAAGGGCTGCGTGATATAGCCAAAATCATATTTCGATAACGATATATATCAAGTCAAGTCAACTTTATTGTCGATTCTCTCAAAATATGTGCCAGACGTACAGAGGAATCAAAAATACGTTTCTCTCCAACCCACAATGCAATAAGTACAAAATCTATACAATAAATGTTATATTCTAAATAGTGCAAAGTAAAGCAAAAACAAACCGTATAGAGAACAAAACAAATTGATAATGTGCAATATAAAGGAAAAATATAAAATGAAAAAGTGTGAAAGTGTTCCTGAGTCTTATTATAACAACATATCACGATATCATATCAAAGCATGTTTTCTGGCAATTCAATAAACAAATAGTCTATATGAAATAACCACATGGTAAAGCCTGTTTTTGTATTCTGTGTGAATTAAATACTTGACGAAGGAAAAGTACAGTCTTTTCTCATTTTTATTAAGAACTTGAGTACAAAATGAACATAACATGCAAGGATCTGAATGTTAAGCATTGCCCAAATGGCGTAACTATAGGATACATAACTGTGTTATGTATTGCCCAGCCCTACTACCTGATTTTTTTAGATATCCCCCACTCAATAGTACAACCTTATCTCAGAATTCGGGGATTTGGTGGCACTGTAGCTTTAAACACTATGAATGAGTGATGTTGAGCTTGTGCTTTGTCTGGGACTGTTTGCACTAATATGCCGGATGCTTCTCTAATTCCATATTCAAATTAACGATACAATGTTATCAAAACAAAAAAAACACAGGCTTAACATTTTATCTGAAAGATGTCAGCATATTAATTAATTGAATGAAACGGCGAAACAGTTGAATTGGAGGCAAGGTGCCCCTCATTGGACTTCTATTTAAAACTAGTTGCCATGGTGATAATCCTAATAATGTTGCCAGGAGTAGGTGTCTAACCTCCTAACGTCTGATCTTGCATCACCTTAAAAATACTGTTGCTTCTTTAAATGCAATATAAAACTCTCTCGCTGTAGTCTCACTCTGTGTTTCAGTTATTCTGTCATCTGTACTTAAACAAACAGCCGTTGTGTCAGTCCTGCTGCTCTGTCTCTGTTTTTCTGCAGACCAATCTGTCTGTTCACCTTTCTCTAAAACAGACATTAAATGTTCTGGATGTGTGTCATTATTTCCTCTCAAAGCACAAAGTGTGTTGCAGGTTATTTGTAATATCTCTTTCATTGTTGTTTTAATCTTTTTTTTTCACATCTGGTGCAACCCACTTGTAACTGCAGGTTATCCTGGTTAAGACTTTATATTTTGCATGAAGAATTTAATAATTTACAGAGGAAGTCTCAACCATATTTAGACCTAAATCCTCTTGAGGACTTAGGTTTTGTCACCATATTTTATCGTTGTGAGGCAGCTCTGATTTTGTTTATTTTTGGGTCAGGGATGTGCTGAATGTGTCAGCTATGGTTAGACACAGAGCTGGTGAAGAAACTAGAACAATTAATGTGCAAACACATTCAGACAGAGCAAATAAACACATACACACACTCACTAAAACCCATACACAAGCCTAGCAGAAAACACTAACTCAAAACAAAGTAACGCCTACAACAAAATAGAAATGAATTTTGGCTGAACACCGTTTAACGCATGACACCTTTTACACACACGTTCATGTATAAGAGAACACACTCACACTTCTTCACAAGGTCTGACCCGCCCACACTGCCCTTTGCATCTGTGTTTATTGAGGTATCAGCGGTATAGCTGGAATGCCCATTAAAGAGAGTGGCTGTCTGGCTGTCTTGATAACAAATGTTTCTGGACGAGAAAATTGTCCCAGAAATTATTGTGATAAACGATAATATTGTCGTTCTGTCACCATTTTCATCTAATATACTTTTTTTCTAAAGAATATTTAACACTGGAACTGGAAGACATTTTAAATATCCACAATAAATGAACAAAACAACCAAAAACAATAAATACTATGGACTCTTGGTCTCTGTTAACAAAAAATGCACTGGAATAAAAACCAAACACAATCAAAAACACTAAATATAATGGAAATTTTCCCGGCTGCGATAATTTCCATCTAAAAATGATCGAGCTCATTTTTATTTATCATGCGATCAATTGATTTATTGCATATTGCGACAGGCCTATGTGTGTGTGACATTTCTAAGAAGCTAATCTGGTTGGCGATGACCTCTACTAATAAAGACTTGGTGTGAATGTCATAGACCACAATTCAAATCCAAACAACAAAAAACACAAAGGACACGAGAAGAAGGAGCTGGTACCTGAGGTGAGCACCAGAACGTTTCAGCCAGGGAGGAATGGCCAACTTTGAATCTTGTGTGTACAAACCACATTCAACAAATCCTACTCATTCTGCCTTTAAGACATTCACTAGTTCAAGGCTCTGAAATGTGAATATTTTCTTTTTTTTGTCTTCTCTTTAATCGCTGTAATTTCGTGAGCATAGATGGACACTTTCTTGGTTCCATTGTGGGAATTTTTGAAGGCATACAGTTAACTTCACAGTCAGAATTTGGACATTCCAAAAAATAGATAATAATAAAAAAGTAAATATAGTGCACTATTTAGTTAATCATTTATTTATAAATCACTTTTATAAACCAGTTTGTCACAATTAAGTTCTTACCGCACTGATACAAAGAAGACACATCAAAATGCAGTCTCACTCTAACGGATGTTTTTGGCTTCTTTGATAAGATGAAAGGAGAGTCTACTGTTTCATCCCCATCCACATCCTTCTCTAGTGCTGCATTTTAATGTAATGTGAAGCCTGATAGTACCTGGTTTCATATTTCATTGCATTTGTATTCTAGCAGCATGTCTAGTTGGTGCATCAGTGTGTTTGTTTTGTAAGCGTTTATTCTTCCTCTGCATTCTATTCTCTTTGTATTATTACCTTTCCGCCCCACCCCTCAAACCCTTGTCTCGCTTAATTTGAATGTCATCATGCTCACTATAATAGTGTTGGACTATTAATACAACATGTTTTGTTTGGGTAAATGCCCTCCAGATTTCAGAG